>NW_006239331.1:88325-91729 GCF_000226075.1 Solanum tuberosum | reverse complement strand
AAAATATCCAAAAAGTACTATTCTATTCTGGAAATTAAAATTAATGTTCGACTCTTTAAAAATTAATAACAAGTTTAGTATTTATAGACTTTAGAAAATAGTGCTGGCGTATCTTTCGGTGAAGTTCATCGATGCCGCCGAATGATTCGGCGACTCGCCCTTCTTCTGTTTCATCACCGTTTCATGCTTGCCTTCAACATCTTCACGTTCTAGACCATTGGGCGGTATAGTACTGCTTCGCGGAACTATTCGACGAATAATCGACTGCTCATTTCATCACTCTTTTGATCCTCTTCCTTCAGGGCTTCACATACTGGAACAAAGGGCGGAGTCAGTCCTTTCGGCGAATCGCCAAAGGTTCTTGGCGATGCTCATGCTTCAGCTTCTTCGTTCTTTTCAGCCTTTTTGTTCCTTTTTGCACCTAAGTGTCCATGCTTCCACTAAAACTTCAAATACCTGAAACTTAAGATTTTCATCAGATATTGAGACAAAATAAGCATTCGAGGAAACTATTTCTATCAAAATAAAGCCCTAAATGAGTCTAATTTGTGGACTCATCAACACACACAACTCTTAAGTGAAATGTATTAAAAATACCGTAAACTCACGGTATATCATGGATCCACTAAAGCTATTCTCGAAAGCAATAAGGAGTCGTCTAAAAAGTATGATCCTTTACCCATGTTGGCTACATGGTTTCTAAGGAATGTGAGTTGTCTAAACTCATTCCCATATCGGTGCTCAATACTACTCCCAATAAATATATATACTCATGCTCAAGTAGAAATATCCTTTCTTTATTTTGGGGTAATTACTCAAAATAACCACTTTTTAGAAATCAAGGTTTCTCTTTTCTCAATGTAAAAATGTTACATTTGGGAATACTTAGTTTAAGATCATTGTTGGTTAAAAAGGATTCTCAATAATAACTCCAAAAAAGCTCTTGAACTTTCCTCTTCAACTCAATTTAGTTTTGAACATACATTAAAATATGCTATTAGGATATGCAGAAATTTTTAAAGGTAAATGGACCTTATAGAAGCTAATACGGAGAAGGGAAATATGACCACAACTTAAAGGAGCATGTGCCGATGAACCAAAAAAAAGAATCAGCCTAACAAATCCTTGGTGTACAGCTGGCGCAGGGCGTCAGACCTTGAAATTCAGAAGTCAGGCCTAGGCACACTATTGGCTGACATACCGAGAGTTTACAGTATTTTTAGTACATTTCACTTAAGATTTGTGTGTGTCTAGGGCCATTTTGTATTGGTATTAATGTGTTTTTATCATGTTTGAAGGAAATAAGTTCGGACATGGAAGTATGAGACACTGCTGAAGAATTGTGCAGAAATGGGCATCTACGGAAGTGACTCACGGACCGTAGGTCCAGTCACATTCTGTAGATGGTAATCGTAGATGGATAGGCAAAGCATGAAGATGAAATCAGGGAATTCTTGACCAAGTGTGGAACCACGACCTCAAACTACAGACCGTAGGTTGACCTACGGGCCGTCCTTCAAGTCCGTCAAACCATTTAGAAATGGGTGTTACAGTACCTAATTTCAAAAGTCTAAGTATGAAACCACAGAGGAGGATCCACGGACCGTGGATTGAATCACGGTCTGTCCTGTTGGTCCATCGATTGTGGCTGAGAGTGCTAATTTTTGGAGTTGGAAAATTTCCTAAGTCCCAAACCACGGAAGGGACCTACGGACCGTAGGTCAGTCCACGGTCCGTAGGTTAGAGTTGTCAACTACAACCGCGTCCAGAAACTTTATTTCCTTATTTCATTTCCTTTTTAGTTGGGACTTGTTTTTCTATATATAGGGGATGTAAACTTCGTTTTTGGGGGTTAGACTTTATTACTTTTGTTCTAGTTTTTGGCTTTGGAGATTAATTTGCAACTTTAGCAATTATTGATTTCCTAAGTTCGTTTTGAAGATTTTGACTTAGCAATTCAAGTTGAGATTTTGGGTTTATTCTTCGCATTATGTAAGTTCATAACTAAATCCACAACTAGGGTTGTGGGAACCATGAGCGATTAACAAAGTATGCATAGTAACTAAGTAATTCTTAGAAAAGTGTTGTTGCATGCATTGATAATTCTTTCATTTAGAAGTCTTTTTCACGGTGGCCAATGTGAGAACTCACCTCGTTACTACTTGTCGGACCAAAGAGGTAATTAACGCGAAACAAATTATCAACATAGATTTAGTGTGATACTATCTAATAGTCTAATGTCGAATGGTGCGAGGGTGAAAACTAAGCCATACATAGACGTGAGGTCTAATATGAGGTAAAAGTAAGGGTTAGTAAATTATACACACGTAGCCGGACCAAGGTGCAGGGTGAAATTCTCTAGTTGCCGGACCAAGGAATTAGAGATACGTAACTTATCACTTTGCATGTAATACACTACGAAAGGATTACTATTACTAGGATTACCGCGTTATTAGCTTATGGGGAACACGTACACCCTAGTTTCTCTCTCATCTTGATAACAACTTAAAGTTTGAATCTTACTCACTGATTATTCACATAATTTCCAGAATTTGTTTCACAAATCCCCCCCCCCCTTTAATTACTTGTTTCAGAAGTACGTTGACTAAACGAATATAATTGTAAGTTAAGTTTAAGTCTAAACCATATTCCTCCTGGGATCGACCCCAACCTCCAAGTTGGGTTCTTTACTTGATAATGATCGTTGATACTTCTTTTGGGAGGTGTAATTTGAGCGTATCAAATTTTGGCGTCCACTCTAGTCACATTTCTGACACCACTGAGGATGCTCGAGCTAGGAAGAGGGAATGCCAGCGAAATGAGCAGGCTAGGAGAGTGATGAGTCCACAAATTGGACTCATTTAGGTCTTTATTTTGATAGGAATAGTGTCCTCAAATGCTTATTTTGTCTCAATATCTGATGAAAACTCTTAAGTTTCAGGTATTTGAAGTTTTAGTGGAAGCATGGACACTTAGGCGCAAAACGGAACAACAAGGCTGAAAAGAACAAACAAGCTGAAGCCTGCGCATCGCCAAGCACACTTGGCGATTCGCCGAAGGGACGCACTGCGCCCTTTGTTCCAGTACGCGAATCCTTGAAGGAGCAGGATCAAAAAGGCGATGAAAGGAGCATTCGGCGTTTTGCCGAATAATTCCGTGAAGCAGTACTAGGTCGCCCAATGACACAGAGCATGAATATGCTGAAGGCTAGTGCAAGACGACGACGAAGTACACCAAAGGGCGAATCGCTGAGTTAATCGGCGATTCCGACTAACCTCACCGAAAGATCCGTCAGCACTATTTTCTGAAGTCTATAAATACTAAACTTGTTATTGATTTTTAAGAGTTGAACATTTATTTTAATTTCACAATAGAATAGTACTTTTTGGATATTTTCTCTCAAG
>NW_006239331.1:55436-87632 GCF_000226075.1 Solanum tuberosum | reverse complement strand
CAAGAACTTGTCCCCATACTTGATTTCCTTATTATTTGTTGTTTTTAATACACTTGTGACAAAACCCCCATTTGTTAATTGACACTTGTGTGTCACCCCCTTTGATTTATTATGTTTTTAATCGTTAATGTCTTTAGCTACGACTAGTTAGAACTAAATTTTATGTTTCTACTAATTCTCAAAACCACTCCCTTGGGACACGACCCCAACCCTTGGTTGGGTTACTATATTATCGACGATCGTAGACATTCGTACTGTAGGTTAGTGTCGTTGGTCACGATAACCATTAGAGAGACTCCATTGTAGATGAGGAATTGCGCCAGCAGAGGGCTCGTGAGAGTGTTATTGGAGCCTCGAGTTCTAGGCCTACTATTGAGGCTGCAGATACTGTGCGAGATGATGTGAGCACCACTGATGGTGCAGTTAGAGTGATTGATAGCACTACTGAGGGTGTTGTGACTGATGATGTGGGAACTACTGAGGGTGGCCCCAAGTGTTGATCTAGAGGGCTCCGGGAAATCGGATCCACCCGCTTGTTGAGTTCTTCGGTGCATTTGCGCCACATATTTGCTTCACCTTCACCCTACTTTTTATTGCTTTATTTTGTGCATTTGAGACAATTGCACTCTATTTTTGTTGGGGGTGGGGTAAATGGATTGTGAGTGATAGGGTGCAGTCTGAGTAACCCAACACATAATCCTCTCTTGGGGTTTTCTTGCCTGTGTTTTTCCCCAAAGAGACTGTTTTAATTTTTGTTGAATCGGCATGTGTTAGGAGTGTATGTGTAGAAGCATGAGAAAGAATGAAACATGATGGCATAAGGATAAATGAAAAATGATACCCGTCCAGAATTTGTGATATGTGCTAAAATTTGTAGGCTAGAATGAGTTGAATGTGTTGGCTCTGAGCATGACATGATAAAAAACCAACTTGATCTCATGACTTAAGCTAAAACTTGAACTGGGTAATCTAATAATCCGATAATGAAACTATGTGCCTAGAGTGTGTGAGAATGGTTGATTGTTCAGACAGTTTTGTGCCAATCTAGAACTTGCCCCGTTGTTCCTGCTCGGATAATCTAGGCTAGGAGTTAGGAAGTGATCATAGGCCATTGTTCAAATTAGTCCACTTAAGCCTAAAATGATCTAACCAAATGGTAGCATTATTCCCTTTGATCCAAATATTTTAGCCTAACATTGACCAATTGTTTTGATTCACCTAACTCACCTTCCCTTAAGAACATTTTCATGGCCCCGGCCGCTCCTTGGACATGTGCACCTTGACTTAGGCCAAAAGCCTAAGTTGAGGGTGGCTAAGCCCAAAAGTTACCTTGATCTTGGCCCTGGTCCGATATCGGATATTGTGCACCTCAACTAATGCAAAATGCATGAGTTAAGGGTGACTAATGAAAAAAGAAGCCAAATGGAAAAAGGGTATGCAAAGAGTTAGTGTTGAAAAGAGGAAAAATTATGAAAGAGGATGTGGCTTTGTGCAGAAGAAGCAAAATAAAAGTGCTGAAAGAAATAAAAGAAAAAGAAAGTGAAAGAAAAAGAAGAAAGTGAGAAATAAGAGTCAAAAAGTCAAAAGACACATCCTTGGTTGAAAAGAGTTAAGGGAAAGAAGTTGAGATAAAAAGTTGCCAAAAATAGGTCAAGGAAGAGGTAAATAGCCAATATAATGTCAAGGAGGGCAGAAATTCACTAAAAAGTACCTAAATGTACCACACCTGACCCCAAGCCTACGTTACAAGCTAAGAAAAGTCCTATAGTGATCCTAGCAACTAGTTTGGAGAGTCTAATCAGTGAAAATAAGGGCAAGCCTATGGTATTGAGCACTAACTGTACTTGAAATTACTTCTAAGTATGAGTGTTGCATGAATCCTTGTGCTCAAAATCATGTTCATTGTGTGAATAAGGGATTTCTTTTGAAGTAAGGGCACTAGTTACATTGTCGAAAAGTTGGTACCTTGGTGATAGCAAAACAGTGTATGTTGTGTGTTGATTGGTCGATCTTTGTCATATTTTGATCCGCATGAGTTAGCTAGTTAAGTCTAAGAGAAAAGATTTGCACTAAAAAAGAGAGTCGGGATAGAGAGCCATGTGATTGCTTGTGCTTGAATGCTTGCTTCTATACAAGTGTCGTTTAGAGTCTTAGTGCGTCACTTGAGGACAAACAACGAATTTAAGTTGAGGGTGTACATATACCGTGAGTTTACGATATTTCTAATACATTTAACTTAAGATTTGTGTGTGTCTAGGGCCATTTTGTATTGGTTTTAATGTGTTTTTATCATGTTTGGAGGAAATAAGTTCGGACGTGGAAGTGTGAGACACAGCTGAAGAATTGTACAGAAATGGGCATCTGCGGAAGTGACTCACGGACCGTAGGTCCAGTCACGTTCCGTAGATGGAGAGGCAAAGCATGAAGAAGAAATTAGGGAATTCTTAACCAAGTGTGGAACCACGACCTTAAACTACGGACTGTAGGTCGACCTACGGGCCGCCCTGCAAGTCCGTCAAACCATTCAGAAAAGGGTGTTCCAATACCTGATACAAAAGTCTAAGTAAGAAACCACGGAGGAGGATCCATAGACCGTGGATTGAATCACGTTCCATCCTGCTGGTCCGTCGATTGTGGCTGAGAGTGCTGATTTTTGGAGTTGGAAAATTGCCTAAGTCCCAAACCACGGAAGGGACCTACGGACCATAGGTCAGTCCACGGTCCGTAGGTCACTGTCGTCAACTACAACCGCGTCCATAAAATTTATTTCCTTATTTCGTTTCCTTTTTAGTTGGGACTTGTTTTTCTATATGTAGGGCATGTAAACCTCCTTTTTGGGGGTTAGCCTTTATTACTTTTGTTCTAGTTTTTGGCTTTGGAGATTAATTTGCAACTTTAGCAATTATTGATTTCCTAAGTTTGTTTTGAAGATTTTGACTTTGCAATTCAAGTTGAAATTCTGGGTTTATTCTTCTCATTACGTAAGTTCATTATTTCTTCATCTAAAAGTATGAATTGTGTTCTTGCTATTATGGGTAACCAAATCCACAACTAGGATTGTGGGAACCATGAGCGATTAACAAAGTATGAATAGTAACTAAGTAATTATTGAAAAGTGTTGTTGCATGCATTGATAATTCTTTCGTTTAGAAGTATTTTTAACTGTGGCCAACGTTAGAAGTCGCCTCGTTACTACTTGCCGAACCAAGGAGCTAATTAACGAGAAAAGAATTATCAATATAGATTTAGTTTGATATTATCTAATAGTCTAATGTCGATTGGTGCGAGGGTGAAAACTAAGCCATACATCGATGTGATGTCTAAATATGAGGTAAAGGTAAGGGTTAGTAAATTATATACACGTAGCCGGACCAAGGTGCGGGGTGAAATTGTCTAGTTGCCGGACCAAGGAATTAGAGATACCTAACTTATCACTTTGCATGTAATACACTAGGAAAAGATTCATATTACTAGGATTACCGCGTTATGAGCTTATGGGGAACACGTACACCCTAGTTTTCGCTCATCTTGATAACAACTAAAGTTTGAATCTTGCTCCCTGATTATTCACATAATTTCCAGAATTTGGTTCACAAACCCCTCCCCCCCCTTTAATTACTTGTTTCGGAAGTGCGTTGACTAAAAGAATATAATTGTAAGTTAAGTTTAAGTCTAACCATATTCCTCGTGGGATCGACCCCAACCTCCAAGTTGGGTTCTTTACTTGATAACGATTACTGATACTTCTTTAGAGAGGTATAATTTGAGTGTATCACTGGCGCGCCACTCCAAGGCCTGAACTACTGAAGGCTAGGTGTGGCGCATTACTGGCGCACCGCCTAGGGCCCTCCCCACCATCCCCGACTAATTTTTAAGTTAAATTAGGACACCAAATTAGTTTAGAATTGGGAAATTGATCCCAAACTCTTATTGTTTCTCAAACCCAAAACCGATACATGAGAACTTTCATACAATTCCTTTTGAAAACATAAATTTACTAAATCAATAAGGTTAATGTGATACTAAGCATGCACAACACTATAAGACAAAACAAAAGAATCAAAACATCAACGGTTAAAGAACCAAATTCAATATCAAGAACTATGAATGGATCCCTTAAATGTGACATTTTCTGAATTAATTGAGATGTAGGACGTGAGGACGAGCTAGTACAACACTATGATAGCCTTACATACCTGCAAAGAACAAAAGTTCTTGGTGGAAATTGATTGAATTTTGAAGAACGCTTGAACCCTAGCTTTTTCTCCTCTTGGAACTTTGCGTAAATAGTTCTAAGTGTTAAAGAATGTGAAAAGATGTTTTAACATTGATTAGATCCTTAATTAGGTGAATAAAAACGTGGCTTGGGCTTAGAAGGAGTGGGAAAAGACCAAACTACCCCTCTAAAACAAGTTAGGTTCCTTAAAAATTAGGCTTCACTAAAACGAGCATATCATTTTACTCCGAGCTTATAATGAAGCAAACTTGGTGGCATTGGAAAGAAGAGTCAAACGCCTTTAATTTGATAGGTCATTGGCCACCTAATTCTTTATGTGCTAAGACATATGATCATTTTAAGTTTACCTAAGTAGAATCTTACGTCAAAACTTAATCGGTAAGGAAGCTTTCGACTCAACTTTGTGTTAGGGGATTCTAGTGACCTTAATTGATATCCAAAATCATTCCCACACTAATGAATTGACCTTAGAATCTAAGAACAATTAAGAATCACTCGGTACGACTTTATACGCAATTCAAGAATGGTTCAGGTCTTAACTTTGAAATTTTTGGGATGATACAATTAAGCACCCCTTTAACCATCAGATAGGGAACTATGTGCTAGTAATTGAAACCAACTGTGAAGAATTCAAACACGGATGCCCTGATAGAATCTAGAAGGGACATTCCCATGATAAATACACCCAATCTAAATAGATTTATGAACATCATAATATGAAAACTCCAGGGGAGGAAATAACCTTATTTTTAAGGGAACTCTAGGGGTCGATTAAGTTGAATAACCATTTGCATACATTTCCTAACATGTACCACTTAAGCTATGCTACCAAGTATACCAACAATGCTATCTCTAGAATACTAGGGATACATCTTGTTGGTGTTTATGCATTTTAATATTAAAATTAAAATATTAATTGCATATGTTAGCGGGTATAAATTGACAAGAATGTGGTCATTATTGTGGTGTAACTCTTGTAACCACTATTGTCATGATCTACCACCAATTACACCCATTATTCTACCTCATTATACATTGTAACTACATATGTAACCTTTAGGCTATTCATTTACCTACATTATTATCCACATTATTCTAATTCAACACAAAGAAGAATTCCTCCCCTATAAATAGTGGTGTTTCATCCTTTGTGAAGTGTGTGTCAAAAAAGGTGAGAAGTGTGGAAAAATATTGTACTGTGTAGTGAGGTAAGTGTAGTAAAAAAGAGAGTTGAGACAAATAAAATATTCTAAGTCTTCAATTATATTCACTATATATAAAAGAGAATATCTATATGTTGAAGGAAGGTGTTCTGTTTGTGGAGCTATTGACTCTTCAACTAATTTGGAGTTATTTGAATTGTACAATGTTGTTAGGTTGTTGTATCCTGGAGGGGACAAGTCAAGAGTATTACTGCTGGATAGGTGTAGATTATGCCGCAGTGGGCTTGAATCTCCTTAAAGAGAACGAGATATCCGCGCCTCAGCCTAACGATTTTTTAATACATTTTTGTTCATTTTATTTCGACTGTAATTTATTGTATTTTAGGTATATTACATCAACAATTTTAAGGAGATTCATGTTTTTGTTACAGTTTGAAAATGTGCGAATATCAAAATAGGGATCTCAACATTATTTTGCTCAACGTTGCTCTCTTCAAGAGATGGAAGAGAAGAGATGTAGGGGTAAAGTATTTTTCTACTTGCTCAATTCACGCGGAGAAAAGGTAAAGAGAAAACTTTTTACCTAGTATTTTCATGTATAAAGTGATACTACTTTTCATGAAAAAATGATATTTAAATTCTTAAAATAGTGGGGGCTCATGAAATGAGGAAAAAAGTCATCTTGAAAAAAAATGATTTTTGTGTCTTTGAGAAATGCTCTAAAAGAGTATTACAAGTGCATATATTTATTGTGGAATAAATCACATGTTGTTGTATGGCTATAATGAGATGATTTTTAGTTCTAATATGAGGGTTATAAATAAATTATGAAAAAACATGTTGAGTAGTCATTTAACATGAAATGTTTTGGGAGAGAAAAAAGTTCATTCTTGGAATGAAAAAATATCATAAACATGTGATGGAATTTTCCTTGTCAAGTCACATAGTGTTGAAAAATTTGTGAAATATAATTTTTTTGGTTGTGTGAGTCTTGGAACTGCTTTTGATTCAATTTTGTGAGAAGGTTGTAAAAAAAATGGAGTTTTTTGGCCTGATAAAAATATGAGCTATGTGACTGACAACTTGAGTTGATGTTGTGTTGTAGTAAAAGTACTTGGCAGGTACAAACAAACTAAATGAGAAACAATTTGGTGTTATTTGTTGGAATGAGAAAAGCAAATTATTTTTTGCTAACTCAACTATTGAGGTTGAAGTAAAAAAATGAATTGATTTTACCAAACACTTCATTTTGAGAAATTAATTTTTCTAATGGCACCAATATGATGGTAGAGCACAAGATCGTTATTAAAACGGTAAATTCAGACTCATGAGGAGAAAACACAATATTGTGAGATCATATTGATCACTGGTATACCATAAATATTAATTGTGTTAAAATTTGTGATAATCTTGCAGATTTGATAAACTAAGGTCTTAGCAAGATAAAGAGTCTGAAGCACATCGAGGGGGGATGAAATTGAAGCAATATTTTTTTTCTAAGTTATATTGGAAGAACCAGGTTCAATAGGAAGAGCGAATCATATGATGACTTCTTGTGAAATGCACTATTGTTAAGCTTATTCAATCCCTATAATGTGAGTGCATTTATCCTATAATGATTTGTGGAGGTTGAATCTTTGAACTCTTAATGAAAGTTTGTATCTCGTATAAGTGGGGTGTCAAATTATAGGAGCACCCTTGACAGATTTCACCTATGTGAGTGTGAAAGTAGGCCGCTTTCTATGAGAATGAGCTTGTTTTCAGAAACACATAAAAACTGGGATAACACAAGGCCGTAATGTGCTGGCTAAAAAAAAGTTTATGTCAACACCTTAATTGTTGTGTGTAAGCAATGATACTTTATTTCCCTTAAGCAGTCATAGTTCAAGTCTGAGACACTACTGACTCTACATTAAAGGTTATTGTTTTACTATGTTAAGGTTCAATGCAGAGCACACCTTCTTTATGCACAACAATCTACCTTCAACTAAATTGTGAAACACTCTCTTATTTTAATATTGAAATGAGTGGGGGAATTTTGGTGTTTATGAATTTTAATATTAAAATTAAAATATTAAGTGCATATGTTAGTGCGTATAAGTTGACAAGAATGTGGTCATTATTGTGGTGTAACTCTTGTAACCACTATTGCCATGATCTACCACTAATTCCACCCATTATTCTACGTTATGATACATTTTTAGTCATGTAACCTTTAGGACATTCATTTACCTACATTATTAACCACATTATTCTAATTCAAGACAAAGAAGAATTCCTCCCCTATAATTAGTGGTGTTTCTTCCTTTGTGAAGTGTGTGTCAAAAAAGATGAGAAGTGTGGAAAAATATTGTAGTGTGTACTCAGGTAAGTAGGTAAGTGTAGTGAAAGAGAGAGTTGATACAAAGAAAGTATTCTAAGTCTTCAATTATATTCACTATATATAAAAGAGAATATTTATATGTTGAAGGAAGGTATTTCGTTTGTGGAGCTTTGGATTCTTCAACTAGTCCGGAGTTGTTTGAGTAGTACAATGTTGTTGGGCTGTTGTATCATGGATGGGACAAGTAAAGAGTATTACAGCTGGATCGGTGTAGATTATGCCGCAGTGGGCTTGAATCTCCTTAAAGAGAACAAGATATCTGTATCTCAGCCTAAAGATTTGTTTATACATTTTTGTTCATTTTATTTCAACTGTAATTTATTGTATTTGTGGTATATTACACCAACCCATCCTCTACTGTTCATCCGAATCCTGAAAATGAGCGTTGCAGGAAGCATGCCTTCAAAAAGAATTCGACGATGCCAAACCATATGATTTGACAGTTAGCAAAGATGTTGCTCTTACTAATGCGCTACAAACTCTTAAAGAGAGAAGAGGTTAAAGAAAAGGGAATCGCCGATATCAAATACTCTTCGGGCTTCTTACCTCTTTTTTCTCCAGACAAAATACTATTTTCCCTTTGAAATGTAAATGTCAATAGGTTTGCAGAGGAAAAATATGAAATGAGGAGAAATGGCACAGTGATGGTCTCTTGTAATATCAGAAACATAAAGATAGATTTTAAGAAGAATCTATTAGAGAGGTTTCTATTTTAACTATATGGTGATCTGCAACATCTTAAACCTTTACATATTGAGCAAATGCAATCCACTCTAGATTAGGTTTTGAAATTTTAGTTAAAGCTGTTGGTTATGCATGTAAGTGGTTATTTTTTCTGATTGTATCATGTTAAGATTCTAGTAGATTCTAGTAGTTCTATCGCACCAAAGAGTGTGGCCTAGAAGTGGTTGAGAGTCATGATGTTTATATGTTCAAATTATAACGTAGACAAAAAACACTAGGTGTTTCTTTCTATTTGTCCTCGTTTTGATGGACAGAGTTACCTCGTACCTGTTGTTGGTGGGAGGTGGCAGGTATCACATGAAATTAGTCGAAGTGTGCGAAAATTAACACGAGAATCATAAAAAAATGATTCTAGTAGTTGTATCATTGTGTTGCTTCTTGAAGCTTACTAAACTCAAGATTTAATCACTATACAACTAGTATTCAATGGAATAACTTGATATTATAGCACGATACATCCTTGATCCTAGTACTTTGTTACGCCATCCGTTTAAAAAAGAAAAACCTCCTTTTCTTTTTAGCTTGTTTAAAAAAGAATGACCTCTTTCCTTTTTTGGTAGCATTTTACATTTAGCTTTCCACGTGGCATGTTTAAGACCACACGATTAAAGGACAATTTTGTACATTTGACATAACTTTAATTTAAGACCACAAGATTCAAAAGTCTTCTTTATTTTTTTAAACTCCGTGCCAAATCAAACTAGGCCACTCCTTTTTAAACGAAGGGAGTATTAGTTACACGTTTGTATCCAGACTTTTGATTTGTTTATTCTTCCCTAAGTACAAGTAATAAGGGGTCGTTTGGTTGGGAACAAGTTATTCCAAGATTAGTTGTCCTGGGTTTAGCTATCCTACGATAACTCATCCCACCATGTATATGGGATAACTTATCCCATCACTATGATATAAATAGTGGGATAAGTTATCCCAAACATGACAACCAAATAAGATACAAAAACTTTATCCCATCAGTATTTTCCTGTCCCGTCACTATTTATTTTCTATCCCTCACACCAAACAACCCCTAAGGGTTAAATGGAGTGAGTTGGACACTAGGCATTCGTATAATTGATGCTAACTTACTTGGCATTAAGACATAATTGTTATTGTTGTATAATAAATAAGTATTGCAGAGTTGGAAGAGGATGGGGAAAATAAGCTTTTGAGTTTTTAGGGTCGGTGGGGAGGGTACTTTTTGTTGACTCTCAATTTTGGCATAACATTTTCAAAATTCATAATTTTTAAGTTTTATTTATTCAATAGTTCAAAATACATTTTTTTTTATTTTTAAATAAGTTCATCGATATTTATCCTTATTTGTCAAAATTTTAAAATTTTTTATTGGTTAATTTTAATTACATTATTTTTTATCACTGTCGGTTGACTACGTTCAAATATTTGTTCATTTTGATCAAACCATTATTTCTATTAAATTGTATTTTTACATATCATTGATTACATTCATTATATTTTTTTAATATTCATTTTATTCGTTACATTTATTAATATTTATTTTGATATTTTGCAGAGTCTAGAAATTCATTCAAATATGGATAAGATTGCATAACAAATATTTTATTAACCGTTGGTTTTAGCCCACGATTTTAAGATACTGGTATTGTATTATAAGTAATTTTTGATTTTCTATTTAAGTTATTTCTTGGTCATTAAGTTAGGAGTGATGGATAGATATTAAATTTGAGGGTGAACTTTCAGATTTTTATTGATAAAAGAGTTTCTTGTTTTCCCGATGAGTATGCCGGAATCCGGCGCACCACCACCACCCAAAATAGTCACGATCCAGACCATCATGATTGGCACCGACACTAACCCTCTGGTGGGAGAACCATTACTACAATCCAACCCATCAACTAATCCAAAATCTAAGACATTTAGGTTACGGAAGCAAGTTAAATAGCTAAAAACTGAAGTTCCCATAAACTTCCTAGAGATCTAACAACTAACAATGTGGAAAATACGCCTAGAACCTGAAAGTCAATATCTAAAGTTCAACCATAAGTCTAAACAAGAAGGGATACAATGCCAAACTAAAGAACTAATACTAACTAGAACAAGTCTGAATCCGAAATATGGATGTAGACGAAAAGAGAACTCATGGTATCCCGGAAGGATTAGCTCACCCTTGAATTCGAAAAGACGATCACTAATATTCTAAGCGAGGTCTGTCAATAGCCGCCTGAAGATGCCTTGTACTCAACAAAGAAAGAGCAAGTGCAATATTAGTACACAACCACAATATACTGGTAGGATCACACGGCTATCCCACTAAGTGTAACATAAGTAAGTCAATGCAACAATATAATCACATGCATATATCGAACATATACAATACCATCAACCATTACGAAGAAGGTACAATTTCACAGTTCTCAAGATACACAATTATATCAAATCATTGGTCCTCTCATGGAATCCAAACCCAAACAGTTAATATACCAGAACATGGTACCCGATCCAATGTTTATGCCGAAATATGGCAACCGATCCCATTATGCTGGAACGTGGAAACCGATCCGAAGTTAGAGTGTTGGAACGCAAGACCCGATCCATTCAACAAAACACAATCACAATCACAAGTATATTCTCAAGATCATACAATTAAGGCATGATTCATGGCATTCATCATTCATCTATCTCATTTACAACAAGTGTCATCAATAATGCAACATTCACATACATACATGTATCATAATGAAGCAAAAACAAACGTACATCACACAATCATAGAATCAAAACCATCACCTACCTCGAAACAAGCTTGAACCCTAAGAAACTTGATCCTTCCTTTTTTGAATTCGTTCCGCTTGTTCTTGGTCTACAAACAATCAATATAATATGGGAATCAATAAACAATCACTAATTACCCAAATTACTAATAATTCAAACAACCCTAGATCATACCCATTATCCCAATAACCAAATTAGGGCTTTCCCCACCATATTTCTCAGATCAAAACTATTCTCCATCGATAATTACCCATTACATTACATTCTACGAATCAAAAAATGGATTCGGGGAGTGAAAATCTTACCTTAAGCCTCAAGAATGGTGGAAAACTGTGAAGAAAAGCCCTGGGTTAGTTCCTTAACTCTCAAGTTTGAAAATTGCAGAATAAAACGTTTTTGGGGTTTATTTACGACTTTAAGTCGCGTCTGGGGGAGACCAGAATCACCGCCAAAGCGGCTTGCACAAAACAGTGAGCTATTTAAAATATTCCAAGACTCCCATTTCACAACAAACCTCCAACCAACGATGCTCAGAAGATACTGTTCACGCTAAGATCAATTTCGGGAGTTTTATTCGCCCAAATTCAATTCTGTAAAGTCGTACAGATTCCTTAACGACTTATCTATCTACACATGCGATCAAATTTATAATTAGATCACCCAACTGTTTCCAAATTTCTCTAGACGGTAATTACTCCGATTTTGTCCAAATCTAGACTAGGTTGGAAAATTCCAAGTTAATACGAAAAAATTTTCCGACCCAAAAAATTTCTCCGTTGGATTTTCTATAACGACGGAACCCGTTCCGTCGTTACAATAGATACCAATTTACCCATCACTCGTCCCCGGGTGAAAAACTTAGGAAAAATAGGCTAAGGAAGGAATGGAGTAGTACCTGAATCGACGAACAATTGGGGATACTTGTCTCACATGTCCTTCTCGATTTCCAAGTAGCTTCCAAAACTGGACGATGCCTCCATTGAACTTTCACAAATTTAATCTCCTTGGTCCTCAACCTCCGGACATCACGATCAAGAATTGCAATTGGTTCCTTCTCATATTGGAGGTCTTTGTCTAACACAATTGTGTCCCACTTAATGATATAATCCCCGTCACCATGATACCTGTTCAACATGGACACATGAAATACCGGATGAACTTCTGATAGGTTAGGAGGTAGAGCCAATCTATACGCTACCGATCCTACACATTTAAGAACCTCAAAGGGATCAATGTATCGCGGACTTAGCTTGCCCTTCTTGCCAAACCTCATCATCACTTTCATTGGTGATACCTTAAGAAGAACATTCTCACCGGTTTGAAATGTCATTTTTCTTACCTTATGATATGCATACTTCTTCTGTCTACTCTGGGCTGCTAAAAGCTTAGCTTGAATACTCATCACCTTATCTTGAGCATCCTTCACTAAATCAACCCCCAATGGTTTCACATCTCCAGCCTCGAACCATCCTATGGGTGATCTACATCCCCTCCGATATAATGCCTCAAATGGTGCCACATCAATGATGGAGTGATAACTATTATTATAAGAGAATTCACAAAAATTGTAAGAACTTATCCTAATGTCCTCCAAAGTTGATCACACATGCCCTCAACATGTTTTCTAACACTTGAATAGTCCTCTCCCACTACCCGTCCGTCTACGGATGGAAAGTGGTACTAAAAGTGAGTTGTGTGCCCAATTAATCATGTAATTTCCTCCAAAAGTTGGATGTGAATTGGGTACCACGGTCTGAGATGATAGAGAGGGGCACTCCATACAGCCTCACTATCTCTTTCACATAAAATTTAGCTAATTTTTCAGCATTATAATCTATTCTTACCGGAAAGAAATGGGCTTACTTAGTCAATCTATCAACCACTACCAAAATAAAATCAAACTTCCCCAAAGTCTTGGGAAGACCAACCACAAAATCCATGGCTATTCTTTCCCACTTCCATTCCGGAATATGCATTCCTTGAAGCAAACCTGCAGGCCTTTGATGTTCATACTTCACTTGTTGAAAATTTTGACACTTAGCCACAAACTCTGTTATATCCTTCTTCATGCCCGACCACCAATAAATTCGCTTCAAATCTCGATAAATCTTGGTCACACCCGAATGAATAGAATATCGCGAACCATGGGATTCCAGCAACAATTTTTGGATAAAATCATCAACTCAAGGAACACAAATACTCCCCTAAAAACAAAGCATACCTTCCGCATCAAGAGTGGTCTCTTGTGCCTTACCAATCGCAGTCTTTTTCGTAAGTTCATTCAAATTTTCATCCTCAAATTGCTTGACCTTGATCTCTTCAATGAATGTGGCCCTCACCTCAATGCTAGCTAACAGCCCACCTTTTTCTGAGATGCCCAACTGCATGAATTTAGACTCCAAGGTCTGAATCTAGTCGTCTAGTTACACTCAAGCAAGCTAAACTACCCATACTTACCTCTTTTCGACTTACAATGTCTTCCACTACATTAGCCTTTCCCGGATGGTATTAAATGGTGACATCATAATCTTTAAGTAACTCCATCCACCTTCGTTGTCTCAAGTTTAGGTCCTTTTGAGTGAACACATACTGCAAACTACGATGATTAGTAAATACCTCACACTTAACACCATAGAGGTAGTGTCGCCAGATCTTAAGAGCAAACACTCCCACTGCCAAATCCAAATCATGTGTTGGATAATTCCTCTCATGCACCTTCAATTGACACGAGGCATAAGCTATAACATTCTTATCTTGCATCAATACAACACCCAAACCAGAATGTGAAGCATCACAATAAACAATAAAATCTTTACCTTCCACCGGTAATGCTAAGATAGGTGCGGTGGTCAAGAGAGTCTTGAGCTTTTGAAAGCTATCCTCACATTTTTCAGTCCATTCAAATGGTATCTCCTTTTTGGTCAAATTACTTAAGTGGGTGGTAATAGAAGCAAAGTTTTTCACAAATCGACGATAGAAGCTAGTGAGCCCCACAAAACTCCTAACTTCCATCACATAGCTAGGCCGAACCCAATTCTTAACCGCCTCAATATTTTGGGGATCTACCATTACCCCTTCTTTTGAAACTAGATGCCCCAAAAATGCAACCGAAGTCAACCAAATTTCACACCTAGAAAATTTAGCATACAACCTTTGTTTCCCAAGAACACCCAGAACAATACGAAGATGATCGGCATGCTCTTCCTCACTTTTCGAATAGACCAAAATATCATCAATAAAGACTATGACGAATGAATTAAGAAATGGCTTGAAAAACCCATTAAATAAACTCATAAAAGCTGCAGACGCGTTAGTCAAACCGAAAGACATAACCAAAAACTGATAGTGCCCATAGCGAGTTCTAAATGCCGTCTTGGGCACATCTTCAGGCCTAATTTTTAACTGATGGTAGCCAGAACTTAGATCTATCTTGGAGAAAACTGATGCACCTTGCAATTGGTCAAATAAGAAATGGCTTGAAAAACCCATTAAATAAACTCATAAAAGCTGCAGACGCGTTAGTCAAACCGAAAGACATAACCAAAAACTGATAGTGCCCATAGCGAGTTCTAAATGCCGTCTTGGGCACATCTTCAGGCCTAATTTTTAACTGATGGTAGCCAGAACTTAGATCTATCTTGGAGAAAACTGATGCACCTTGCAATTGGTCAAAGAGATCATCTATTTGAGGCAAAGGGTAATTGTTTCGAATAGTGACTCTATTTAATTACCGGTAATCTATACACATTCTCATACTACCATCTTTTTTCTTGACAAACAAAACTGGAGCACCCATGGGGAAGCATTAGGATGAATAAATCCTTTATCAAGAAGCTCTTGGATTTGAGCCTTCACCTCTTTTAATTCTGCCAGAGCCATGCGATACAGAGGGATGGAAATGGGACGAGTACCAGGTTCTAAATCAATGCAAACGTCTATATCTCTATTAGGAGGCATACTAGGCAAATCATTAGGAAATACTTCTCTAAATTCTGACACCACAGGAATAGACTCAATATATGGAGTCTCGACCTCAACATCTCTAATATGAGCCAAATAAGCCAAACAACCCTGCCCCACCAGTTTTCTAGCCCGAATGGAGGATATGATCTTATCTTTCTTAGGCTTGTAAACCCATTCCCACTCTAACTTTTCCCTTCTCGGAATTTCCAGAGTTATAGACTTAGTATTACAATTAAGCACAACATAATAGGGGGACAACCAAGTCATGCCTAAGATTATGTCAAAGTCAGTCATATCCAAAATCACTAAATCAGTCCAAGTCTGAATATCCATAAACAAAATAGGACAAGCACGATAGACATGGGTGACTATGACAGACTTTCCAACTGGGGTAGAAACATGGATGGGGGAATCAAGTATATCACAAATCATAGCAAATTCTGAGGCAAATCTCACATATACATATTAATAAGTAGAACTCGAATCAAATAACACATTAGTCATCCGGTCACAGACAAGAATAGTACCTGTGATCACTGTGTCACATGCCTCTACCTCATTCTTGTTTGGAAAGGCGTAACATTGAGCCCTATCATTTTGACGAGCTACTTCCCTACCTGCTTGTGCTGTGCCTCTGCCTGCGATACCATTTACTCTACCCCCACGGCCTCACTGATTACCTCCTCGCCCACCTTGTGGACGTCCTCTACCATTACTACCATTCCCCGCGGGTACCACTTCTCTAGATGGCTGCTGCACGGAATCCAACACACATGGGTGGGGACAATCTCTCCTCATATGCCCAGGTTCTCCACAATTGTAGCAAGTACGATCAAAATATGGTCTGCTGCCCATCGAGGGCGCGACTCCCTGGCTATCTAGAATCAAATTATGAGATGGAGTTCCCGAGTAATTACCTGTAGCAGTGGGCATGGCAACTTGTAGAGGCGGACATGGCAGACTGAATTGGCCTAGCTGCAAGTATTGGCCTCCCTGATCCTTTGGAGTAAGAACCTTGAAAGTTACCAGAGTTCTTGGACCATTTTGCCAATGCCTTAGCCTGACCTTTTCACTTCACCCCATCCACTTTCTTAACATAGTTTGTTACCACATTAAAGCTTCTTCCTGCAGAGGTCATGTGAACAGATAATACCTGCAACTCAGAATTTAGTCCCTTAATAAATAAACGGATCCTCTCTTCCTCCTTAGTCACCAACTATGTAGCATATCTAGACAATGCAGGGAACTTGGCCTCATAAGCATCCATACCACCTTGTTCCAAAGCCATAACTCATCTTTCTTACGATCTCTCAAAGTTCTAGGCACATATTTCTCCAAGAACAGAGCATGAAACTGGGTCCAAGTGAGTGGAGGTAAAACTGAAGATCTGCATTCCATATAAGCTCTCCACCACTGCTTGGCCTCACCTTGAAGTTGAAAAGTCACGAACTCAACCCCATGCTGATGGACAATTCCCAATTTATGAAGCTTCTCATAGCAGTCTAAGATAAACTCATAAGCATCCTCATTCTCAGAACCAAGAAATATAGGAGGCTTTAGGTTCAAAACCTTAGTCAACATTTGATGCTCATTACCAGTCATAACAGAACACAACAAAGGATGGAAGAAAGTATCAGTACCTACGTTTCCACCCACCTTGGGAGTAGTGATAGCAATAGGGGGATTGGCGGGAGTTTGAGTTTCTTGAACATATGGAAGCACTCCAGGACCAGTCAATCCTTTCAAAAATGACATGATCTGTTGAGCTAACACTGGGTCTATGGGAGGAACATCGGTAGTCTCAGCCTATACCTCTTTCTCTTGTCCAACCTTCTCAACATTTTCAACCTCAACATCCTCCTCTATCTCTTCATGATGTACATGAGGGGCCTCATTTTGGGGAGCAATTTTGATTGGTACCCCATCTCTAGTAGGCTCCACTCTTCCTCGGCCTCTACCCCTAGCTCTTCCTCTACCCCTGCCTTGACCGCGACCTCTCGCTGTAGATTCCTCAACTGGAGCATTGAAGGGAGCTACGGGCCTGATGTCATTGCATCTAGTGTTAACCATCTGCGGACAGAAGAGTGAAGGAGGTTAGATACCAATTGGAATCAAGTTATAGCACGAAGGAGACAAGAGAAAACAGAGAGATTTCCTAAAGTCCTATAGCCTCACGAAGAAAGATACAGACGTCTTCGTACCGTTTCGCAAGACTTTACTAGACTCATTTTGGTACATCAAGATCAACGAACCTAGGCTCTAATACCAACTTTGTCATGACCTAGACCATCGTGATTGACACCCACACTAACCCTCCGATGGGAGAACCATTACTACAATCCAACCCAAGCAACTAATCCAAAAACTAAGACATTTAAGTTACAGAAGCAAGTTAAATAGCTAAAAACTGAATTTCCCATAAATTTCCAAAAGATCTAACAACTAACAATGCGGAAAATACACCTAGAACCTGAAAGTCAATGTACCAAAACATCTAAAGTTCAACCGTAAGTCTAAACAAGAAGGGATACAATCCCAAACTAATAAACTAATACTAACTAAAACAAGTCTAACTCTAAAATGTGGACGTAAACGGAAAGAGAACTTATGGCAGCCCAAAAGGATTGGCTCACCCATGAATTCAAAGAGACGATCACTGATCTTCTAAGAGAGGTCTGTCAATAGCCGCCTGAAGATGCCCTGTACTCAACAAAGAAAGAGCAAGTGTAGTATCAGTACAGAACCACAGTGAACTGGTAGGATCACGTGGCTATCCCACTAAGTGTAACATAAGTAAATCAATACAACAATATAATCACATGCATATATCGAACATATACAATACCATCAACCATTACGAACAAGGTACAGTTTCACATTTCTCAAGATACACAATTATATCAAATCATTGGTCCTCTGATGGAACCCAAACGCAAACAGTTAGCATACCGAAACGTGATACCCGATCCAATGTTTATGACAGAACGTGGAAACCGATCCCAAATTATGCCGAAACCTGGCAACCGATCCAAGTTAGTGTGTCGGAATGCAACACCCGATCCATTCAAGAAGCCACAATCACATTAACAAGTATATTCTCAAGATCATACAATTAAGACACGATTCATGGCATTCATCATTCATCTATCTCATTTACAACAAGTGTGATCAATAATGCAACATTCACATACATATATGTATCATAATGAAGCAAGAACAAACATACATCACACAATCATAAAATCACAACCATCACCTACCTCGAAACAAGCTTGAAACCCTAAGAAACATGATCCTTTCCTTTTCAGATTTGTTCCGCTTGTTCTTGGTCTACAAACAATCAATATAATATGGGGATCAATAAATAATCACTAATTACCCGAATTACTAACAATTCTAACAACCCTAGATCATACCCATGATCACAATAACCAAATTAGGGCTTTCCCCACCATATTTCTCAGATCAAAACTATTCTCCATCAATAATTACCTATTACATTACATTCTACGAATCAAAAAATGGATTCGGGGAGTGAAAATCTTACCTTTAGCCTCAAGAATGGTGGAAAATTGTCAAGAAAAGCCCTGGGTTAGTTCCTTAACTCTCAAGTTTGAAAATTGCAGAATAAAACATTTTTGGGGTTTATTTACGACTTTAAATCGCGTCTGGCCCGCCACAGCGGTCCTCACCCCGCTACAGCAACCCCGCCAAAGCGACCAGAATCACCACCAAAGCGGCTTGCACGAAATAGTGAGCTATTTAAAATAATCCAACACTCCCATTTCACAACATACCTCCAACCAACGACACTCAAAAAATATCGTTCATGCTAAGATCGATTCTGGGAGTTCTATTCGCCCGAATTCAAATCTGTATAGTCGTACGAGTTCCTTAACGACTTATCTATCTACTCATGTGATCAAATTCATAATTAGATTCTCTAGACGCTAATTATTCCGATTTCTTCCAAACTAGAATAGGTTGGAAAATTCCAAGTTACTACGAAAAATATTTCCGACCCAAAAAATTTTCCCGATGGCTTTTCTATAACGACGGAACCCGGTAGTTACAAAAACCTTCTTCTCTTCTCTGGAAAACAACCCAAAACCTCATTGCTTCTGCCAGTGAACATCATCCACTCCCAAAACCCATCACAACCCCAACAAATAGTCTCCGTCTCCGACATCCAAACAACAGCCAAACCAGTGAACCCACCCACAAACCACCATGCTTTTCTAAGCACAAGCTCAAGCGGAAACCCCAGACCTTTGGTGAAACCATTCTCGCTGGTTCACCAAGGGAAAATGAGACAAACAACAGCCAACCCACGAACACGAGCTCGCCGGTGCAAAATAGCAACCAACAAAACCCACATCCAACCATATTTTGCACCAACAAAACCCACACCCAACCATATTTTGCACCAACAAAACCCACATCCAACCATCACTGTAAGACCATGTTTTCTTACTTTTGTTTTTGATGTTATTGCTTCTATTACTGCTCTAATTTTTGTTGCTTTGTTTGAGTTGATTTTATGTAGTGTTTTTTTTTGTTCCTATAATTTGTTCACCATGATTTCTTAATCATTGTTAAAATTACTGTAGTCTGGAACTACTTCCTATCAATTACTTTGTTGGAATAGTATTGAATAGTTGTAAGTTAAGATTGGCCAATGAAAAAATCTTTCAGTCGGTTTTCGAGACTTTCCCAATATTAAAAGATGGAAATTTAGTTTAAGTTTATATGTTTTGTGTGTTAAAATTGGTCGATGAAGAAATTACCGTCGATTTCTAAGGCCTCCCATGTTAATAAAACAAACTTTTATTTTTAAGTTATTATTTGATTTATTCATTTTTACTCGTACTTATTTATTACTAACACTTTTACTAAGTGTCTCTACAGGTACACAAAGTTGCCTCCCATTGAAGCTATTAAGATGGAGTCTGAAATATAATTTTTTATTCATTATTGTGTATATTATTGACGTTAGGCAAATATTAGGTCGTTTCATATATATATATATTTTTATTACTTATGTATATCGCATGTTTGTTTTACTTGTATATCATTTTATCTCCTCCAATTTGAAAAAAATGAATTCACTCGGAACCCACAGTTGTGGGTTTCAAAGGATGTGTAACACCTTCCCTTCGGAATAACTTGAACCCTTACCTAGAATCTATTGGTTTCGTAGATATTTGTGTTAATTGATTTCCTAGTTTTTCCTAAAATTAGGTGGTGACTCCCTTACAATTGTTTTTTCTTAAAATTCTTTTAAAATTAATTTAATTGATTATTTTCGAATCACTACGACGTTTCGTCCTATTTGAATAAAGTAGGGATGTAAACACTTTCGTCTATGCTCTCTTTGGAACAATAGATTGTTCATCTTTGCCCCTAGCTAGATGTAGATCAATTGATGAAATCACGTTAAATTTTTGTCTAAATTAATGCAAATCTAAGAAAGAAAGCCCCATTACTTACTTTCTTTTGCAAGACTTACTAAACACAAATTGTCTCTATGTATCATTTCTATGTTTCTTTCATACCAAGTTTTATGTATCAACATTTGAAACTGACAACTGGCCTTTGATTCTCTTTTTTGGCAATTTGTCCTAAAATAATCCCAAGCTCCAATGACTCCAACTCCAAAATACCCGTTTCTGAGGATCGAAATAACCATATGTCATCTAGAAGGTAGTAACCATGACAATGAGTTACTTATCTTCATTCATAGAATTTGCCTTTCATTAGGTAAGTTACCTTGAAAAACTCTTCTTGAAATATTGACCTACCTAATATCTTTCCTACAAATACAAAAGAATATAGTATTAAAAAAATAGTTAAATAAAATAAATAAGTTGATAACTAGCATTAACAAAATTTAAAATATATATGAATTAGTTCTACACATCTCTGACGAAAGATTATACAATGTAATAAACAAAGGCCAACATGAATATGGTGCAGTTGAAACAGAAAATGGGGTGAAATTCATCTGCACATAAGCCTAACTTAATGTTCCTTGGTTCAACTATAAAATTTGAATAAGTTTTATCAAAATGCTTCCAAAACTCTCCATTTGATGGATGACACAAAACACTAGGTGGTGTTTTTTTGTTTCATAGTGTCATCTCATATGTAGAGAAGAGCTATTTGATGCATACAACCTCTTCAACCTTAATATAAGAGCTAAATAATGCACTGTCCAAATAGAAACTTTAGTTTATTTCTATGAGAACCACGCTTTTAGAGAGCTTGTTTACAAAACTTACAAAATTCTAGATCAACATCATTCTTATAGTATAACATGCAACCATTTGTACAATAATCAATTCTGATTGACGAGAGTCCTAACTTAGACATCAATTTCTTTATCTTATAGAAAGAATCAAGAACCTCTAGAATCAAGTCAACTAACTCTTTAATACGATCTATCACAGAGTCCATTGCTCCTTGAGCAATATTCCAATCTTATTTGATAATTAATAATCTAATTGTAACAGACAATTAAGAGTGTGGACTCCCATCACACAAAAAACGACTATCAACATATAATTGTTCACAAAAATGAAGTGCTTCTTCAACATTTTTCTTGAATTCAAAATTGAAAAGCACCCCAAAAACATTATGAATCATATTATGCGTTCAAAAACCTTGGACAAAATTATGTTCCACAAACCTATTATTTAATTGACCAAAAATATATTAAATCTAGCATTACTCTCTTTCACCATGAACTACATCAGAATAATTACATGTGATGTACGTTTGACTTTTTGAATTTAACTGTTGGTAACAAAGAGAACCAAACTATATAAAATATATAATGAAATATAATTGAGTTCTTTATTAATTAGGTATCTTTTTAGTTTCTTTTTGGATGTTGGATCGTTATGTTGCTACCACTTTGGCCGGCGTTTTAATTGTATGTTGGATGAGTTAGTTTTATTGCACTTTCATTAATTGTAATTTTATTTATTGACTGGGGAGACAAAATTTAAAATAAAGAAATTCAATAAAAAAATAAAAAAATTATATCAAGAAGATTCATTAACTTACATAAAAGCGCAAAAAAAATATTTTTATTCTATTCACCTGGTATATCTTTTAATGAAGATGTTAGCACTCCTCTGCTTACATTTCTCTACCTGCTATTTTTCACAAGCACAAATATTAATTAAGTAGAGTTATATTGCTAATGATAGGTGCTCGTGTTGAATCTTGGAATCAAAATTAGAGGAAGAAATTAAGAGGCAGCACAATATGGTTTGGGAATGTAGTTGTGGACATAGTGGCGAAGTCACAAATGGTATGAAGGGTGTTAAAGATTATAAAAAAATTACTATTAAAAGTTTGGACACCCTTCATTAAATTCCTGGCTACGCCACTGAGTTCATGCTTTTAAGGTATATATATACATATACTAGTTTCACAACACGTGTGTTGCACGTGTGTATCGCATGTATAGTATACGATGTTGTAAAATAGAATTAATATTACTAAATTAATTATTTTTAGTAAATAATTATAACTTAAAAAACATAGGACAAGTGCTTTAAAATGATTAATACGTATTGTTATAGAGTTACTTGTATTTTGAGATCATATTGACGAGATATCATTGAAACATTTCGAAATACATTCAGAATTTAAATATGGTGAGAAAGTGACATTTCTTTAGTAGTATTATTTATACTTCACTTAATTTTGTAACCAAATCTAACCAACAATTTAAAAAAAATAAATATCAATAGCCTTTCTTCTTGAGGTTATGAACATAAATGATGGACACCATTTAAATATAATTATTCTCTTAAAAATTCATACTTGAAATTTAGTATGTGCATTACACTAATAAGAATTACCATTAATATTTTAATATTTTATCTTTATACGTAATCTATTTTATACAAACTATTATTACTCAATTATTATTTGAGTAAGATTATCATAGATAGGTAATTTTACAAAAAAAAAAGGGTACTTTGTTGTTATAACGAATGATGGTTAAATAGTGAGTGTATGTTAAATATTTAGCTTGACCAACACTATGTTATATATATATATATATATTAGTAGCATAATTTAATTTTAATAAATGAACATCACCTTTGGTGAAAAATATTTTATTTCATTAAGTTTCTACCTTATCTTTGTAGAATTGTAGTCTTTTCATTTTTTCTGTCGCATACATATCATATAATTGTTGTCTAATGAAAGTATCTAGTATCTTATAGAAATTATATCGTGATATAAAATATTTACCTTTTTCAATAATAAAAATTAATTGAAGAATAAAATTTGAAGTGTTATTTATAGAATCCTTAATTTGATTTAAGAATATTTTATGACCAATCACTATTTTCTTATTATTTTTATATAGCTAGTAAGGAGTGTATCTTGTGATATAAAGAAAAATTATATGGAACAAAAGTGTTATTTATAGAATCCTTAATTTGATTTAAGAATATTTTATGACCAATCACTATTTTCTTATCTATTTTTTTTATAGATATCAAGGAGTATATCTTGTGACATAACATTTTCTAAAATTAAAATGAGCACAATATAACAAGAAATTCATACTTAAAAAATTGCATACTCAATAAAAATTTAAAAAAGAAAAAACACATGGAACAATATATAGCCAATGAAGAAGGAAGACGAAAATATCTGTTCATGCTACATTCACTATAGTGTTCCATTTGATTGAAATATCTTCCCACCAATATGTTACTTATCCGTTCAGTTTTACTTACATATGTATTAAAAAATAATTTAATTTATCATCATGATTATATTATCATATTATAAGTAAAATTGAAAATTTATTTTTGGAATAGTGGATATAACATCAAAACTGTTACAAATCCATTTAATGGTGGATGTTTCAATTGATATATTCCTAACGTAATGTATCTATTTATTATATCAATTAATTATCATTCTAACGTATTTGTCAAATGCTGTAAAAGGATGGTTTCAATATCCTATAAAAGGGTAGTCTTTCACCCTTGTGAAATACACTTGAAGAGTTTAAATAATATTCTCCACTCTATACTTTCCATCACCATTTGTCTCCCTTTATTGTTTGTGTATTCTTACATTTTCCTCTTGTTTTACAACACGTTATCAACACGAGTCTCTAACCAATTGAGACCTACTTAATTCAGGATTATCTTTTCCTAAAAGTTAATCAATTTTCATTTAGAGTCAGGTATACATTTATATGTTTATAACATCTCTAATAGGACTTGCATAAATCTTTGATCTAAAATTTAATTACTGCATATATAACTTGATTTAGATATTATTATGATACTTTACTAGGCATAATAATCAATACGTTTCAGGTTTATATTGTTATGATATTTATACTACTAACTTATAACTCTAAATTTAATACTAAGCAATATGAAAGCATGATAGTTAGAATACTCGTAAGTATTTTCTTTTCATACATTTTGTGTGTCATAAATAATATAGTATTGTATTAAATACAACTTGAAATTATTACTAAACTTTGCATTAATTGAAACTAGTAATAAATACTTAAAACAAGTAGAAAATATATTTAACTCTTACCGTTTCAATGCTTCATGAGTTAACATTTTTTTTTTCTAACATTAATGTTCATGCATATAATATATTTTATACTCATCCTATACTTTATTATTTAAAGTATTAATTTGTCATTTATAATAAACAAACCAACATCATAATATTAACTCCTTTATTTTATGATAGTTTTCATCATGTCAAATTTGTCAAAGCTTGAATTTGTGGCACTTGACATTTCTGGAAAGAACTATTTTTCATGGGTACTTGATGCTGAAATTCACCTTACCGCTAAGGGTCTTGGTGATTGTATAATCGAAGGAAATAAGGCATCAAATCAGGATAAAGCGAAGCTATGATTTTCCTTCGTCATCATCTTGATGAAAGTTTGAAGGTTGAATATTTAATAGTGAAAGATCCACTTGAATTGTGGATAGGTTTGAAAGGGAGGTATGACAACCTCAAGGCAACGGTATTGCCAAGGGCTCGTTATGAGTGGATGCACATACGGTTTCAAGATTATAAAACTGTAATTGAGTATAACTCTGTTGTATTTAGAATCAATTCCCAATTAAAATTATGTGGGGAAGTTATAAAAGATGAGGACATGTTGGAAAAGACATTAACTACTTTCCATGCCTCTAATATGATATTACAACAGCAATACCGTGAAAAGGGTTTTAAAAAATACTCTGAATTAATCGCATGCCTTCTGGTGGCTGAGCAACATAAATGACCTTTTAATGAAAAATCATGAAGCCCGTCCCGCTGGAAGTGCTCCATTACCGGAGGCACACACGGTAGAAGCACACAGCCAAACTGAAATAAGACAAAATAATTGGGGCCATGATAATGTGCGCAGGTGTGGCAAAGGCAAAGATGATATAATAATCGTCGAGGTGGTGGTCATAAAAAAAGGGAGAAGAATATAGGTTCTCAAAATAATCCTTCTAAAGGAAAGGGCGTTCACTGTCATCGTTGTGGCCTTAAAGGTCACTGGAAAAATGAATGTCGGACACCTGAGCATTTTGTCTGTATCAAAATTCCTTTAAAAGGAAAGGAGATAAATGTGGTGCCTCCTCTTCTAATGCCTGAATAGAGTCACATTTGACTCTCAAAGATGATGCTCAGGCAGGGTCTTCTAAAAAATCTGATGAGAATGTGAGGCAAATTTAGCATGAAAGATGATGCTTTGATGGGCTCGATGATATTATTCATCTAGAAGCTGAGGACTTCTTTGGGGATCGCAACTGAAGATTGATAATTGAACTGGGAAATGAATAATGTTGTTATTGTTTTTAATGTATTACTTAAAGTTCATTTACTTAAATTTTATTTTGATAAGTTTCGTACTTCTTATTATGTATTTTTATTTTTATGAAGATAAATAAAATTTCTCAGTCTTCAGTTGGATCCAAGATGAATAATGGAGATATGTGCCTTCTGGATAGTGCCACAACTCATACAATACTAAGAGAAAAGAAATATTTATCTCATTTGATTATAAAAAAGACGTATGTTAATACAATATCCGGTAGTACAAAATTGATTGAGGGCTCTAGAAGAGCGGCCATATTACTACCTAGAGGAACAATATTGATAATTAATAATGCTTGTATTGTAGTAAGTCTCAAAGAAACTTATTAAATTTCAAGGTTATTCGCCAAAATAACTATCATGTTGAGACTGCAAATGAAGGAAATATGGAATACATTTATATTACTATAATAAATGCGGAGAAGAAAACTGTGCATGAAAAATTACCTGCACTTTCTTCTGGGTTGTACCATACAAATATTGGTACGGTTGAATCACATGCCGTGGTAAACAAAAGGTTTACTAATTCTAATGATTTTGTCATTTGGCATGACCGGTTGGGCCATCCCAGTTATAATATTGTCACACCCCAAACTCAAGGGGCGCAACTGGCTCCTAATGCCAAAACTCAGACCCAAGCCGACCTTGTTGAACCATTTGCTACTAACGCATGGCAGACACATGCAATCAAGAAAACAAACTAGTATATCCCTGCTTAAAACTAAGTCCTCGGCCAATAAGGCCCCTGTCAACATAAATATAAAAGAAAACAGCTACTCCCAAGAGTTCATATAAAGAAATAGCCAACTAGCACAAAAGTCCTGACTGGGCTGTCGAGGCCACCATGATATCTACACAAAAACTGGAAGCAGGTATATATCTAGACAATACATCAAACAACTCACAAGCTTCAGCAAACCAACAAAACTAGGCCAGTATGGCCATAACCTAGCTCTACACCCTACACAATAATTTGCAAGCCTCAAAAAGTAGTAAAGATTGGTTTGACATGGCCCCAACCTACCCATAAAAATATACACAAGAAAAGCTAGCAAACCTCCAAACTCTGGCAGCTCCGGAGGAAAGGGGATAGCCAACCGGATAGAAGTCAATCGTGCTACTGAGGAGGTCTACTCGGTCGTTTGTCAGGACCTGCATGCATGAATGCAGCGCTAATGGGGGGTCAGTACAAAATAATGTACAGAGTATGAAAGGCTGTAGACTAAATGAGCAAGTATCATAATATACCAAAAGCAATCAGGTAAGGAAATCAACTTTAGATAAGCATGCCAACCCACTACTGAATCTAATAAAATACAATAATAATCAAACATCAACCTAACCCTGCCCCCATAAGCCTGGTAGGTACAAACAACATACCACCTACTTAGGCCCCCATAAGCCCATAAGGTGCCAAATAAATCTACATAACCTTATCGGTAGTCCCTTGTCTTTGTAAGAAGTCACATAGCCTTTGGCAACGATATAGCCCCGTAGGCAGCGCATAGCCCTCTTAGGCAACATCATAGCTTTGTGGGCTGCACGTAGCCCTCTTTTGCATCACATAGCCCTGTAAACAATACATAGCATTCTTTGGCATCAAAATAGCCCCATAGGCAACACATAACACTCTTTGGCATCAATATAGCCACGTGGGCAACACATAGCCCTCTTTGGCAATAACATAGTCCTATTAGACAACACCATAGCCCCCACAGGCAGTTCATAGCTCAACAGCTAACCACAATAGCCCCAAGGGCAACAACAAACACTTAAATAGGTTGAAGGCGAGCAATTTAGCTATAAATAATATATATGAGTAATGTCCAAGTCGTTCCTAACTTAGGGTTGTTCTGAACAGATTATTGAGTCCCTAAAATAATGGTTTATAACCACTCAATCAGCCAACCACTCACAATTACATCTACAACATAACTAATATTAACTACTCTATTATATCACTCCCAAGCTCTAAGGAAATATGCCGAACGAAGGGAGTAGCCTTAACATACCTTTTCCTTTATAATTTATGTTGAAAATACCTCTGTCCACACCACTGCAACACTAAATAAAAAGGTAAAATCAATCAATAATTAAGGATAAAAATTATACGACAATTTGATAATCGATAGAGATTTCTATCGTAAACTACAATCCAAGACCTAAGGTATCCGTAAACTGATAAAAGGTGATTCCTACCTTTCTTTAAATGACCAAAACACTTGAATACAATTACTCCACTGAAAAAAACCCTGCTTCCATAACCTCCACGGAGCTACACCGCTCAATTCACCGTGAAAATTATACCAAAACGACGAGCTCGTGACGTAGGGCAATTTTCGATAAAAGGCCAAGAAGAGATCATGAACACACACGGATGATTTGAGGAGTATTTCTCTGATTGTCGTGGGTTTCTCACGATTTGGAATGAAGAAAAATGAAGAAGATGCTATCTTATAAGCTTCCACCACTTAGGGGACCCGCCTCATGTGCCTGCTTGCGCAGTCTCGTAAACACACAAATATCTCTCTATTCTGAAGTTGTATGAACAAACCATTTGATGCGTTTGAAACTAGACTCACAGACCTTTGATTTAATGGGTCGTGGGACCCATAACTCGTTATAGATTGAGAGAAAACTTCCGAAATATTTGACCCAAATTTAAGAGAAATCTTTAAAAAGGAACTTACGATAACTTTCGCCCACTTTTATTTTACGACTTACCTTACTTCAAAACTTGAGATACAACCCTTGAATACTTAAAATATGAAATACCACATCATTTTGAATTTATTACTCACCCACTTTGTCTTTTCACGAATGTACAAATTAATTTAGACGTTTAGAAAAGTCGGGGTGTTACATGCTTCCCCCCTTAGAAACTTTAGTCCTCGAATGAAAAATCTGAGTCACACAGTTTTGTCCTTAGGAGTTGCCAAAGTTTAGACAAAGTATCCTTTGTGAATGTGACTATCCAGAACCTGAAAGACATAAATTTTTAACCTAGGCATCTCACAAGACGACATAAATAGCTAAGCAATATAGCTCCGCAATAACAGTGCGAACAAAAATACAACGACGACAACCATAATAAGAAGCAATAATATAAAAAAAAATATAGGTATCTTACCCCACTGCACCAATATAAACTGATATTCCATCACCCTGGGGTATGAAACAAGTGAGGATATTTGGACCTCATGTCATCCTCAGCTTCCCAGGTCACCTTTTCTCTATTCTTGTTTCTCCACAATACTTTAATCGAAGCCACCTCTTTGGTCCTCAATTTATGAACCTGTCAATCCAATATGGCAACTGGAGTTTCCTCGTAGGACAAATCCTCTGTGATCTGAACATCCTCAACTGGGACAACCCGATAAGGGCTCATACGCACTTTCGTAGCATCGATACATGGAAAACTGGATGAATAGATTCTAGCCCCGAAGGCAATTCTAACTCATAAGCCACTCGTCCTACCCTCTGAAGGATCTGATATGGCCCAATAAATCTTGGACTAAGCTTGCCTTTTTTTGCCAAATCTCATACCACCCTTCATAGGTGAGACTTTTAAGAATACCCAGTCATCGACACAAAATTCTAAGTCCCTTTGTCACACATCTGAGTATAACTTATGTCGGCTTTGAGCTGTTAGCAACCTCTCCTGAATGAGCTTAACCTGCTCCACTGTCTGTTGTACTAAGTTGGGTCCAATCAACCTTGATTCACCTACCTCGAACCATCCAATGGGGGACCTATATTTTTGCCCATACAAAGCCTCATAAGGTGCCATCCCGATGCTGGAATGATAACTATTATTGTATGCGAACTCAATAAGAGGCAAGTGGTCATCCCAACTTCCCTTGAAGTCTAGCGCGCACGCCCGTAACATATCCTCGAGTGTCAAAATTGTATGCTCAGCCTGGCCATCTGTCCGAGGGTGAAAGGTTGTACTAAGATTAACCTATGTCCCCAGTCCTTTCTGGAAGGACTTCCAGAAGTTGGCGGTAAATTGTGCTCCTCTATCAGAGATAATAGATATTGGGACATCGTGTAGCCTAACAATCTCTCTAATATAGAGCCCTGGATAGTCTTCGGCCGTAAAAGTAGCCCTGACTGGTAAGAAGTGGGCTGATTTTGTTAGTCTCTCAACAATTACCCAAATAGAGTCAAACTTGCGACATGATCGAGGTAGCCCTGTAATAAAATACATATTAATTGCTTCCCACTTCCACAAAGGAATGGCTATCTCCTGAACTAGCCCAGTGGGCTTTTGGTGCTCAACCTTCACCTGCTGGCAGTTAGGACACTGTGCAACAAACTCAGCAACGTCCTTCTTCATCCCGTGCCACCAATATATCTCCTTAATATCATGGTACATCTTGGTCGAACCAGGGTGAATAGAATAACGGGAATGATGTGCCTCTTCCATAATCCGATGTTGAAACCCTGCAACATTCGAAACATACAATCGACCGCTACTTCTAAGGGCTCCATCTCCTGCTATATCAAATGCTAAAGTCTGTTTATTCTGAGCCTTGGTTGTAAGCTGCTCTAAGCTAGGATTCTCTTGTTGCCGTGATTTCACTTCTACAACTATAGACGATACGGCTGTGTCCTGAATTGTTACCCCACTATCTTCTGCCTCTAACAATCTGATTCCCAAGCTAGCTAATTGATGAAGCTCTCGCGCTAGCTCGCGCTTCTCAACACCTAAATAGGATAAACTACCCATAGATGTTTGACTGAGGGGATCGGCTACCACATTCGCCTTTCCTGGATGATATAAAATATCCACGTCACAGTCTTTCAATAACTCAAGCTATCGACGTTGTCGCAGACTTAACTTCTTTTGTTTAAAGATATATTGAAGGATTTTATGATCTATGAAGATGTCAACATGAACGTCATATAAATAGTGGCTCCAGATCTTTAATGCATGCACAACTCCAGCCAACTCTAAATCGTGGGTCGGATAGTTGTTTTCATGCTTTCTCAACTGCCTTGAAGAATATGTGATAACCTTACCATGTTGCATTAGAACACATCCCAGCCCAACACCAGAAGCATCATAGTACATCGCATAGCCTTCTGAACCCTCTGGCAATGTTAGAACTGGTGTTGATGTCAACCTGTCCTTAAGCTCCTGGAAACTATGCTCGCAAGCCTCAGTCCACTGGAACTTAGTTGCTTTTGAGTCAGCTTCGTTAAGGGTGCTGAAAGTGAAGAAAACCCCTCTACAAACCTTCTATAGTACCCAGCTAACCCTAAGAAACTACGAACCTCAGTCGGAGTCATGGGTCTGGGCCAAGTCTTCACGGACTCAATCTGTTGTGTATCAACCGCAATGCCTGCATCCGATACAATATGGCCTAGGAAAGCCACAGAGCTCAACCAAAACTCACACTTGGAGAACTTTGCATAAATTTTCTGCTCTCGAAGAACTTGAAGGACTGCTCGCAAATGATTTGCATGCTCAGCTTTCGAACGTGAATACACCAAAATATCATCAATAAATACAATCACAAACATGTCTAGATATGACCTGAATATACTATTCATCAGGTCCATGAACACTGCTGGGGGATTAGTTAATCCAAAAGACATTACCAAGAACTCAAAGTGTCTGGTTCTAAAAGCTGTTTTTGGAACGTCTTTCTCCCGAACTCGTATCTGGTGGTACCCTGATCTTAAATCAATCTTTGAGAAACACTCAACACCTTGTAACTGATCAAATAAGTCATCGATCCTCGGAAGGGGATACTTATTCTTTATAGTCACCCTATTTAGTTGTCGATAATCGATACACATTCTTAGTGAGCCATCTTTATTCCTCACGAATAACACTGGCGCACCCCATGGTGAATCACTAGGCTTGATAAAGCCTTTATCCAGCAAGTCTTTCAGCTGATCCTTCAACTCCTTTAGCTCAGCAGGAGCCATTCTATAAGGAGGGATAGATATGAGTTGTCTACCTGGTAGCATATCGATAGCAAAATCAATTTCTCGTTCTAGAGGGATACCAGGGAGCTCATATGGAAATACATCTAGAAACTCATTAACTACTGGAATAGACT
>NW_006239331.1:52827-55182 GCF_000226075.1 Solanum tuberosum | reverse complement strand
TTAATGACTATGCTACTATACACAACTTCCCCGCAATAAATGGAGTAACATAAGACAGAGTAGATCCAGGATTTATCAAAGCATAAACACAATGGGAGCAAACAATCAATGCACCTATCACAACATCTGGTAATGACTCTGAGTCTTGTCGGCCGGTTAATGAATATGTATGGTTATGTCCACTACCAGAACTAGATGCTCCCTCTCTGCCTCCACCTCTACCTCTACGTACTGAAGTCTGGAGTCCACGCCCCGTAGACTGTGCGGATGAGGAGGAACCTACTACTGACCTGGTCAACTGACCTATACCACCCTGACCTATGGTAGGGCAGTTTCTCCACCCATGCCCCTCCTGTCCACAAGAATAACAACTTGTGGAACACTGTTTTCACCTCCCAAAATACATCCTACCGGAAGTAGCGCAACGCGGCGGGGATGTCTTAGCCTGGTCTGAAGCCCTCTGCTGCTGTGAGCCTGATGCTCGTGAACCCTCACCTTGGCCTGACTGTCCTTGACGATCAAATCTACTACCCTAGAACTGCTGTGGTGAAGGTCTAGGTGGCCTAATAGAATGTCGGGGTCTGGACCACCCTGAGAATCTCCCAGTGAACCAGCGGGCCTAGCCCTCTTTTGTCTCTCTCTCTCGACCCTCTCACTCATATACTATAGATGTCGGCGATCCTCTATGCCTTATGCAAAGGCCTGAATTCGCGAGATATCCATATTATCATTTAGTGCAGCGGTAGAACAAGCGTCGATATAGTCTACGTCAATTCCTCCCACAAATCTACGCACCATGTCATGCATCGTATCAACAAATGCTGGTGCATATCTAGCCAATGAATCGAATCTCAGCCCGTATTCTCGGACACTCATGCTACCCTGTCAGAGGTTCAGAAACTGGTCCACCCGGCCATCCCTAATCTCTCGAGGCAAATAGTGATCTATGAAAGCTTCTGTAAAGCTATCCCAAGTGGTAGAGATGCATCTTTTCCCCTAGATCTCTCCCAACTTTCGTACCAAAATACTACAATATCACGTAATCGAAATGCTGCTAACTCAACTGACTCAGTCGCTGAGGCATGCATGACTCTGAAGATCCTATGAAGCTGATCAACAAAGTGCTGAGGGTCCTCTCAGTGATCTGCCCCTGTGAACTGTGAAGGATTCAAGGTAAGAAATTCATGAACTCTCGAACTTCCGGGCCCTTTAGAAGGTCCGGCAACATCTGGCACAACTAGCTGGCGCTGTGCAGCTACTAATTGTGCTAACATATATACTACACCCTTGAAATCCTTATCAGATGGAATAGGAGGAACTAGAGGTGGTACAGCTGGTAGATCCAGAAGTCCTGTAGCCATCAGAGGTTCCTGAAGTGGTGGAGAATCTATAGGGGGCAGAGAAGGTGTCTCCCCATGGGTCTCACAATGGGCTACCTCCACCTGTGGTACCTTGCCGGTACCCTCGCCTGCAGTTGTATCTAGACCCTGGCTAGCTGTGGTCTGTCCATTGTAAACCATCTCTATCTGCATACAAGTATCAATTATAAGCAAGATACATCAACCCTTAAGACACCCGCTCTATAGCACCGAGGTGAGCAAAAGAAGGATAGTCATTCTAACATTCCCAGTAGCTTCTTGCTTATCGAAGGTGGTGCACAACACATTTATAAACAAAACTTTACTAGACATGGCTTGCAGACTCCCTAGGATACGACATTGCTCTGATACCAAGTTTGTCACACCCCAAATCAAGGGGCGCAACTGGCTCCTAATGCCAAAACTCAGACCGAAGCCGACCCTGTTGAACCATTTGCTACTAGCGCATGCCAGACACACGTAATCAAGAAAACAAACTAGTATATCTCGGCTTAAAACTAAGCCCTCGGCTGGTAAGGCCCCTGTCAAGATATATATAAAAGAAACAGCTACTCCTAAGAGTTCATATAAAGAAATAGCCAACTAGCACAGAAATCCTGACTGGGCCGTCCAGGCCACAATGATATCTATACAAAAAATGGAAGCAGGTATATATCAAGACAATACATCAAACAACTTACAAGCTTCAACAAACCAATAAAAGTAGGCCAGCATGGCCATAACCTAGCTCTACACCCCACACACTAATCTACAAGCCTCAAAGAGTGGTAAAGATTGGCTTGACAGGGTCCCAACCTACTCATAAAAATATACACAACAAAAGCTAACAAACCTCCAAAGTCTGGCAGCTCCACAGAAAGGGGCTAGCCAATCGGATAGAAGTCAATCGTGCTACTGAGGAGGTCTACTAGGTCATCTGTCGGGACCTGCAGGTATGAATGCAGTACCCCCAGGCAATGGGGCATCAGTATGAAAC
>NW_006239331.1:52580-52813 GCF_000226075.1 Solanum tuberosum | reverse complement strand
AGACTAAATGAGCAAGTATCATAATATACCAAAAGCAATCAGGTAAGGAAATCAACTTTAGATAACCATGCCAACTCACTACTGAATCTAATAAAATACAATAATAATCAAACATCAACCTAACCAAGGCCCCATAAGCTCGGTAGGTACAAACAACATACCACCTACTTAGGCCCTCTTAAGCCCAGAAGGTGCCAAATAAATCTACATAACCTTATCGGTAGTCCCTTGTC
>NW_006239331.1:52424-52556 GCF_000226075.1 Solanum tuberosum | reverse complement strand
GGCTGAAGGCGAGCAATTTAGCTATAAACAATATATATGAGTAATGTCCAAGTCGTTCCCAACTTAGTGTCACGACTCGGGAGCACCCCCAAGTCGTAACAAGGCGTACTCGACCCCGAAGGGGTCTTATAC
>NW_006239331.1:0-50770 GCF_000226075.1 Solanum tuberosum | reverse complement strand
TTCAATAATAACACATTTACGTTCATAACATGATCATATTATCTCCATTGAATGTCCATTCATAAAAATGTCATGTAACACTTAAATTTCTCATACTATGCCTTCAAGGCCATGGTCACAATACATTCCATAATTAAACACCTCCACCATAAGTGGATCAAACCAAGCAAGAACAATTTTTATCCATAATATGAGATTAAGCCAACTTACCATCCTCCAAAGCCATAATAACCATTACTCAATTCCCAACAATTCTATCACCACAAGGTGATTCACCCATAACTTGCCCATAAGGCCATAATCCTCAATTCATCCATATACCAACAATTCATCATAAATAGATATACAAAACCATATAAATCAACAATACAATCCGATCTAAACACAATTTCATCAACATTAAATCATAGGCATTAAACCCACTTCATAAGCAAATTCTAGGCTTTTAATGAAAACATGGGTTCTTGAAGAAGTTTCATATAAAATCATCTTAAAATCATAAATACAACTTCAATTCACCAATATAATGACTTTGAAAACATTTTACCCATGAACCCATACCTAGAATAGAAAATAGAAGTTTTGTTCTTTGAAGACTTTTGAAACCCTTTTTAATGGACTCCTTGAAGGAAAGATAATCAAGGATCAAGGGTCACCATACCTTTGTTAAGATTCCCCAAGAAAATTGATGAAGAAACCACCTTCAATCCAAGCCCTAGCTCCAAGTTCTTGACCTTCTTAAAATGGAGGATTGTAGAGAGAAAAGTATTTGAGAGGAGGTGAGTTCTTTTTAATTCTAATTAGAGTGACTTAAAATGGAAGAATTTGGTCTAGAAGGGTTTTATAATTGCTAGGAAAGGTAAATAATAATAGGGACTCAACTTAGGAAAAGAATTAAGGACCCACAAAGTTAAACTTAAAAGTTTTCACTAAACCCGTTTAAGCTCGTCCTTTTTGGAAGTGTTTCATTATTTTGGGTATAACTTTTTACTCCGAGATCGGAAAAGGGCAAACTCGGTGGCGTTGGAAAGAGGACTCATATACCTTTATTGGATAGGTAATGGTCCACCTAATTCGTTTTCAGCTAAAAGATATCATCATTTGAAGTTGACCCTAAAAGTCATAACTTTAAAAATCTGCCCCTTGCCCGTCTGTTCCAGTGGGATTACTCAAAGGCTGGTCAACTGGGTAGTCCACTAGGCTAATTCGCTATCCTAGGACCTTTCTTGCACCCTAGGATGCTACCTAGCTCCATTTAAGTTCTAAAACAGCATAAACATCAACCTAAGCTCCCACTAACCCAAACGTCAAGGCTCAAGTTCATTCTATCATTTTCCGAGTCGTTACACTTAGGGTTGTTCTGAACAGATTATGAGTCCCTAAAATGAGGGTTTATAACCACTCAATCAGCCAACCACTCACAATTACATCTACAACATAACTAACATTAACTACTCTATTATATCACTCCCAAGCTCTAAGGAATTATGTTGAACGAAGGGAGTAGCCTTAACATACATTTTCCTTTATAATTTATGCTGAAAATACCTCTGTCCACACCACTACAACACTAAAGATAAAGGTTAAATCAATCAGTAATTAAGGATAAAAATTACTACGACAATTTGACAATCGATACAGATTTCTATCGTAAACTACAATCCAAGACCTAAGGTATCCGTAAAGTGATAAAAGGTTATTCCTACCTTTCTTTAAATGACCAAAACACTTGAATACAATCACTCCACTGAAAAAAAAATCCTTCTGCCATAACCTCCACGGAGCTACACCGCTCAATTCATCGTGAAAATTATACCAAAATGACAAGCTCGCGACGTAGGGTAATTTTCGATAAAAGGCCTAGAAGAGATCATGAACACACAAGGATGATTTGAGGAGTATTTCTCTGATTTTCGTGGGTTTCTCACGATTTGGAATGAAGAAAATGTAGAAGATGCTATCTTATAAGCTTCCACCGACTTAGGGGACCCACCTCACGTGCCTTCTTGCTCAGTCTCTCAAAAATGTGAATATCCCTCAATTCTGAAGTCGTATGAACAAACCGTTTGATGCATTTGAAACTAGACTCGTAGACCTTCGATTTAATGGGTCGTGGGACCCATAACTCGTTATAGATTGGGAGAAAACTTCCGAAACATTTGACCCAAATTTCAGAGAAATATTTAAAAAGGAACTTACGATAACTTTCGCCCATTTTTATTTTACACATTACCTTACTTCAAAACTTGAGATACAACCCTTGAACACTTAAAATATGACATACCACATCATTTTTAATTTATTACTCACCCTCTTTGTCTTTTCACGAATGTACGAATTAATTTAGACATTTTAGAAAAGTCGGGGTGTTACAAATATGATGCGCAGAATAATTGAGAATTCACATGGGCATACTTTGAAGAACCAAAATGTTCTTCAATCAAAGGAATTCTCTTGTGTTGCTTGTTCACAAGGAAAGTTGGTTACCAAACTATCTTCGGCTATGGTTGGAGTGGAATCTCTCACATTTCTTGAACGTATACAGGGTGATATATGTGGGCCTATTCACCCTGCATGTGGACCATTTAAATATTATATGGTCTTGATAGATGCATCTACAAGATGGTCTCATGTGTGCTTATTATCAACTCGCAATATGGCTTTTGCGAGGTTGTTGGCTCAAATAATAAGGTTAGGCGAAATTGTTGGCTCAAATAATAAGGTTAAAAGCACAATTTCCAGATTATGTAATAAAAACAATTCGTCTTGATAATGCTAGTGAGTTGACATCTCAGGCATTTAATGATTATTGTTTGTCCACTGGAATAACAGTTGAACATCCCGTTGCACATGTTCATACTCAAAATGGTTTAGCAGAGTCATTAATTAAATATCTTAAATTGATAGAGACCATTGTTGATGAGGAAAAAGTTGTCTGTTTCGGTTTGGGGGCATGCTATTTTGCATGCAGCGACATTTGTGCGCATAAGGCCGACCAATTATCATGACATCTCCCTATTACAATTGGGTTTTGGTCAGGAGCCAAAAATTTCCTATCTTAGAATCTTTGGTTGTGCGGTATATGTTCCAACTGCTCCACCACAACGCACAAAGATGGATCCCCAAAGAAGGTTGGGGATATATGTTGGGTATGAATCTCGTTCTATTATAAAATATTTGGAACCTAGAACAGGAGATTTATTTACGGTAAGGTTTGCTGATTGTCATTTTGATGAATCAGTATACCCAACATTATGGGGAGAACAAAATCAATTGGGAAATGAGATAGATTGAAATTCACTTTCATTGTCTCATTTAGATCCTCGAACAAATCAGTGTGAGCAAGAAGTTCAAAAGATGATTTATTTGCAGAATATTGCAAATCAACTGCTGGATGCATTTACTAATCTTCCATGGGTTACTAAATCATATATCCCAGCTGCTAATGCTCAAGTTCGAGTTGATGTCCCGATAGGACAAAATGTTAAGGCAAATGAATCTGGACCACGCTTAAAACGTGGTAGACCAATTTGTTCGAAGGATAAAAATCCTCGAAAAAGAAAAGGAATAAATGATCAAGATGATCATAATATGGAGGCAATTTCTCATGAAGAACTTCGAGACATAATAAATGATGACACTACAGAGGAGGTTCATGTACCTGAAAATAATGAGAATGAGGAAATCTCTATAAATTATGTCTCGACGAGAAAAAGGTGGAATCGAAATAATATTGTGGTGGATAATATTCTTTCCTATAATGTTGCAGTTGAAATAATGCAACAAGATGAGGATTTGGAACCAAGATCTATCAATGAATGTAGACAGAGAAATGATTGGTCAAAATGGAAGGAAGCAATTAAAACAGAATTGGCTTCACTTGAAAAATGCGAAGTTTTCGGACCAATAGTCCGAACACCAGAAGGTGTCAAGCCAATGGGGTACAAATAAGTTTTTGTGCGAAAACGCAATGAAAATGGTAAAGTCGTAAGATATAAAGCACGACTTGTGGCACAAGGATTTTCGCAAAGACCTGACATTGATTATGAGGAGACATATTCTCCTATGGTAGATGCAATTACCTTAAGGTATCTAATAAATATGACAATTCATGAAAAGCTTGAAATGCATCTAATGAACGTTGTCATAGCCTATTTATATGGCTCACTAGACCACAATATTTTTATGAAAGTTCTTGAAGCACTCAAATTGCCTGAAGCATATAAGAATTCAAAAGAAAATTGTTCAATAAAGCTTCAGAAATCCTTATATGGATTAAAACAATCAGGGCAAATCTGGTATAATCGTCTTAGTGAATATTTGCTAAAGGAAGGGTATAAGAATGACCCACCCTATTTGTCCTTGTATTTGTATTCGAAGGTCAAAATATGAATTTGTAATAATATTTGTTTATGTTGATGACTTAAACATCATTGAAACTCCTACAGAGCTTTCAAAAGTTGTTGAGTGATTGAAGAAAGAATTTGAAATGAAAGATCTTGGAAAGACAAAATTTTGTCTTAGCCTTCAGATTGAACATTTGAAAAGTGGAATATTTATCCATCAATCAACATATACTGAAAAGGTTTTAAAGCGATTTACATGGATAAATCACACCCATTGAGTACCCCGATGGTTGTGAGATCTCTCGATATAAATAAAGATCCATTCCGACCTCAAGAAAAGGATGACGAGATTCTTGGTGATGAAACACCATAACTTAGTGCTATTGGGGAACTAATGTACCTAGCCAACAATACCCGACCAGATATTTGTTTTGCAGTAAGTTTATTGGCGAGATTCAGCTCATGTCCAACAATAAGACATTGAAAAGGTGTTAAGCATATATTCAGATATCTTCAAGGAACAATTGATATGGGATTGTTTTATTCTAATACATCCACGACAGAGTTGATCGGTTATGCAGATGCTAGATATTTGTCTGACCCACATAATTCCCGATCTCAGACATGCTGTTTATTCACATATGGAGGTACAACTATATCATGGTGTTCGATGAAGCAAACAATAGTTGCTACTTCTTCAAATCATGCAGAGATAATAGTCATTCATGAAGCCAGTCGAGAGTGTGTATGGTTGAGATCAATGACTTAACACATTTTGCAATTATGCGGTCTTTCTGTGTAAACAAAGACTCCAACAATATTGTATGAAGATAATGTTGCTTGCATAGCTCAATTAAAGGGAGGATATATCAAAGGAGACCGAACAAAGCATATTTCACCTAAGTTCTTTTTCACACATGATCTTCAACAAAATGGTGAGATAAATGTTCAATAGATTCGTTCGAGTGATAATCTTGCAAATTTATTCACTAAGGCATTGCCATCATCAACATTTGAGAAGCTAAGATATAAGATTGGAATGCGTCGTCTCCAAGATATCAAATAAGTTTTTCATCAGGGGGAGTAAATACGTGTTGTACTCTTTTTCCCTTAGCCAAGGTTTTGTCCCCATTAGGGTTTTCCTAGTAAGGTTTTTAATGAGGCAACACTCAAGGCGTATTACAAGATGTGTGTACTCTTTTTCCTTCACTAGACTTTTTCCCACTGGGTTTTTCCTAGTAAGGTTTTAACGAGGCACATTATCTATAAACATCCAAGGGGGGAGTGTTAACAAATCCATTTAATGGTGGATGTTTCACTTGATCTATTCCTAACATAATGTATCTTATTTATTATATTAATTAATTATCATTCTAACGTATTTGTCAAATGCTGTAAAATGATGGTTTGAATATCCTATAAAAGGGTAGTCTATCACCCTTGTGAAATACACTTGAAGAGTTTAAATAATATTCTCCACTCTATACTTTCCATCACTATTTGTCTCCCTTTATTGTTTGTGTATTCTTACATTTTCCTCTTGTTTTACAACAAAAACTAATAATTAAATGGACTATGTTGATGCCCGTTGTTTTAGTAAAATTAGAAAAAAAAACTCCTTTGTTTGAGTGCGAAAGAATAAAAAATGAAAAAACAAAGAAGAAATATTTTACCCAATCATGTGACTTTTTTCTACATTTTGTTTATTATTATTGTCTTTCCCACAACTTTTTGTCACTATTAACTCAAGAAAATCGTAAGAAAAAATATGAGTGTGAATTGATGAATGATTTGCTACAATTTGTTCACGGAGTCTTTCTTATGTGGTACCTCAAATTTCGTTGAATTTTTAACTTAGTCAACTTTTCCAAATAGCCCTTGAGATTTTTTAAGAAGAAGAAGAGTAGAAAACTTTAAAAAAAATTGTAGTTTAAAAGTGAGAGGAAACCCTCTATTTATAGCTATCAAATAGTAGTATGAATAAGTGCTAATTGTGCCTTATCAGAAAAGTTACAACCTTTCGAAAAAGTCATTACTCATCGGAAAAGTCACAACCTTTTGGAAAAGTCACAACTCATCGGAAAAGGCACAACTCTTTGGAAAAGTCACAACTCTTTGGAAAAATCACAACCCTTCGGAAAAGTCACAACTCATCGAAAAAGTCCCAACCCTTTGAAAAAGTCACAACCCTTTAATGTGAAAAGGTATTTACTTTTAATATTATTAAATTAATAAATAAAATAAATTGATAATTTTTAATTTGGGATATTATAGTAATTTAACATTCAAGTTTGGGAGTTCATGCAGGGGCGGAGCCACGTAGGCTCTAGGGTGTCCAATTGGACACCCTTTGTCAAAAAATTATATAATATATACACGTAAAATTTTGACTTTATATTGGTATATATAGAATTTGGACCCCCTGAAACAACAAAGTGATGCGCAGTGGAGTTGGCAATAGCCTGTGCTATCCTACTTTTTGTCCCGGTTCGATTCCCCGCAGGGTTTGTTTTCTTTTTTCTGTAATTATTTTGACTTCTTGAATTCAATAAGTAAATAAACATGCGTAATTTTAACATAAAAGTTCAATAGCTTGGTGGTTAATAGTATCATGAAGGTCTCCAAGACCCAAGTTCGAATCCCTCCTCTACTAACTATTTTTTTCAATTAAAATTAAATTATTTTAATACATTTTCCTTGTAGAATAAGATTTCCTTGAATTTAATACTTTTTCTTGTGGATTTTTTTCAATTAAAATTGAATTATTTTCTTATATTTCAATACCTTTTCCTCATGGAATAAGATTTCCTTAAATTTTAATACTTTTTCCTTATGGAATAAGGTTTTCTTTCTCTATAAATAGGAGACTCATTTACCCAAATATCACAATATTATTAAGAATAGAATCTCAATAATTCTCTCTCTGTTTTTTCTTCTCGTTCTCTTATTTTATAACAAAAAAAACCAACTTAATATTTTAGTTTCAAGTTTCAATAGACATGAGGAATTATTATAATAGAGTACCAAAAAAAAGTTCAACTTCTCTAAGTCAACCAAATAAAGAAACAACGGTAGATCAATTAGAGATGTTGTCACATTCTTCTCAAAAACAAAGCATTGATTTAAATACTCTAAAAATGACTTGCAAAATCGAATGGATGATGAGTTTTTAGACGGTTGTATAGTGCCTTATGTAGAAAAGAAAGTATTTCGTACTATTTCTAATGAGTCTATTATAAAAACGTTTCAGGATATGAAACCTCGTCGAGTACAATTGTAATAATATATTTAAATTATGTTTTCAATAGTAGTTTATTTTCTTTATGTTAGTTTTGAATTATACACTTGTAATTCTATTAAAAATATTCCTATATTTAATTAAATATTGCTTAACTTGATTATTTGTTTTGGTAATTTAAATCGTCGTTTTTTTTTAAAAAAATTACTATTAAAAGTTTGGACACCCTTCATTAAATTCCTGGCTACGCCACTGAGTTCATGCTTTTAAGGTATATATATACATATACTAGTTTCACAACACGTGTGTTGCACGTGTGTATCGCATGTATAGTATACGATGTTGTAAAATAGAATTAATATTACTAAATTAATGTTTTTTAGTAAATAATTATAATTGAAAGAACATAGGACCAATATTCTTAAATGATTAATACATATTTTCATAGAGTTACTTGTATTTTGAGATCATATTGACCAGATATCATTTAAACATTTCAAAATACAATCAGAATTTTAATATGGTGAGAAAGTGACATTTCTTTAGTAGTATTATTTTTACTTCACTCAATTTTGTAAAAAAATCTAACCAACATTTTAAAAAAATAATAATATCAATAGCCCTTCTTCTTGAGGTTATGAAAATAAATGATGGACACCATTTAAGTATAATTATTCTGTTAAAAATTCACACTTGAAATTTAGTATGCTCATGACACTAATAAGGATTACCATAAATATTTCAATATTTTATCTTTATACGTAATTTATTTTTTATAAAATATTATTGCTCAATTAATATTTGAGTAAGCCTATTATAGAGAGGTAATTTTACAAAAAAAAAAGGTACTTTGTTGTTATAACGAATGATGATTAATTAGAGGCTTGAGTGTATTTAGCTTGACCAACACTTTGTTATATATGTATATTTTTAGTAGCATAATTTAATTTTAATATATGAACATCACATTTGGTGAAACATATTTCATTTCATTAAGTTTCTACCTTATCTTTGTAGAATTGTAGTCTTTTCATTTTTTCTGCCGCAAACATATCATATAGTTGTTGTCTAATGAGAGTATCTAGTATCTTATAGAAGTTTTATCATGATATAAAATATTTACCTTTTTTAATAATAAAAATTAATTGATGAATAAAATTTAAAGTGTCATGTATAGATTCCTTAATTTGATTTTAGAATATTTTATGACCAATCACTATTTTATTATCTATTTTTATGTAGCTATCAAGGAGTATATCTTGTGACATAACATTTTCTAAAATTAAATGATCACAAAATAACAAAAAATTCATACTTGAAAAATTGCATACTCAATAAAAATATAAAAAAAGAAAAAACATATGGAACAATACATAGCCAATGGAGAAGGAAGACAAAAATATATGTTCATGCTACATTCACTATAGTGTTCCATTTGATTGAAATATCTTCCCACCAACACGTTACTTTCTCCGTTCATTTTTACTTACATATGTACTAAAAAATAATATAATTATTACCATGATTATATGATCATATTATAAGTAAAAGTGAAAATCTATTTTTGAAATAGTGGATATAACATCAAACTAATAATTTAATGGACTATGTTGATGCCCGTTGTTTTAGTAAAATTAGAAAGAAACTCCTTTGTTTGAGTGTGAAAGAATAAAAAATGAAAAAAACAAAGAAGATATATCTTACCCAAATCATGTGACTTTTTTCACATTTGTTTATTATTATTGTCTTTCCCACATCTTTTCATCACTATTAACTCATGAAAATCGTAAGAAAAAATATGAGTGTGAATTGATGAATGATTTACTACAATTTGTTCACGGACTCTTTCTTATATGGTACCTCGAATTTTGTTGAATTTTTAACTTGATCAATTCTTCCAAATAACTCTTGAGATTTTTTTAAGAAGAAGAAGAAAAGAAAACTTAAAAAAAATTGTAGTTTAAAAGTGAGAAGAAACCCTCTATTTATAGCTAACAAATAGTATATGAATAGGTGTTAATTGTGCCTTATCAGAAAAGTTAGAACCTTTCGAAAAAGTCATTGCATCGAAAAAGTCACAACCTTTTGAAAAAGGCACAACCCTTGGGAAAAGTAACAACTCTTTGGAAAAACCACAACCCTTCGAAAAAGTAGCAACTCATCGAAAAAGTCACAACCCGTCAAAAAAGTCACAACCCTTTGAAAAAATCACAACCCATTAATGTGAAAAGGTATTTACTTTTAATATTATTAAATTAATAAATAAAATAAACTGATTATTTTTAATTGAAGGCATTATAGTAATTTAACATTCAAGTTTGGGAGTTCATGCTTTTAAGGTAGTATTTATTTATTTATATATGTGTGTGTGTGTGTGTGTGTGTGTGTGTTATATTCAATTAAATTGTGTGTGTGTGTGTGTTATATTCAATTAAATTGATTAGAGTCAAACTTTATTTAAGGACACCTTTTAAGAATAATTTGGTATATATTTTTATTTATTTAAAAGTTTCTAGACTCAGCAGACTAATGATTCCCTTAGGCTAATGTTGATCAATCTGTAATTAACCTATTAAAAGACAATGAAACATGGTGTTTAATAATGCTTTACTTATGTAAACATACCATGTCCCTCGCTGAGACAATGTTTGTTACTTACATTTGTATCCTAAAGAAACATATAGTGATTGTTCTTTATTAATTAATCACATGGTTCTTGGTACATGCTAGATCCATTATGTATAACATGAATCACATTCGGAACACTTTTTTCACTTAGAAATGAACCTTAATATACATATACAAATTAAAAATTATCGAATTCAATCTATACATATACGAAGAATAATTTTTTATCTTATCTTAATTTTTTTTTGGGTGTTACAATAAGGCATGCTTGAAACATCAAGAAAAATAGTATATTAATGTTGTGTTGGTAGGATCTAGAATGTCTTTACAAATGAGTGAAGTAAACGATTTATAAGCAACAATGGTGGGACACAAGCCACTGTCGTTAGAATGTTGGTTACTTACATTGTATCCTAAAGAAACATAGGAACATGTTTCATTCAAAGATTTGCAAAACATGTTTACAATATTAGTGCTTGTTTCTTTATTAATTAACCACATGGTTCTTGGTATATGCAGATCCATTAATTATAACATGAATCATAATTATTTTTCTTGTAAGTGTGATGTCAGGGTTAACTTGCCTTGATCACTATCAAGATTTAAACAAATGGAATAAAAATAATATTGGTAATAATTAAAGAAAGCTCACTTAAATTAATTAAGTCATATAAATGTGTTCTACAAATTGTAATTCATGTTGCACTTAGTGTAATTTGGTGATTCCCGAGTTTAAATTCCAACTAAAGGAAAAATATTTCACTTGTTCAAATCTTGACAGGGATCGAAGGTAAGTTAGCCCTAACACCACAATTATAAGAAAAAAATTATGATTCATGTAGATATTAATATATTTCAAATATTTAGTCCATGATGTTCTTACAAATTGTGTTCTATTAAATTTTAAAATTAATTAAATTGAAATATTATTAATTTGAAAATATATATATCAATTACATTTTACAATATTAGTTACAAATATTTGATTATTAATTAATATATGTTTAAGAAATAATATGTATCTAAAATGCCTAATTCAATATCATTTATAAAGGCTCATCCTTATCAATTATTAAATTTTAATTTTAATGATTAATTTTTATTTTAAATTAATTTAACTGTGTTATTACACTATGTAAGTATTATATTGCGTAATGACTAAGATATGTAATAACTACCTTAATAACTACATTTAAAAATAGATTATTGCATTTTTTAGGAGAACCCATTTAAGAATCTAGGTCCAATTACATAAGATACTTCTTGTGCAACCAAACAATACACTTATAATTATATTGTAATTATATTAATAAACATGAGTAAGTAATATAATGTGTAATGACTAAGCTATGTAATAAATACCTGAATAACTACATTTAAAAATAGATAATTGCATTTATTAGGAGAACCCATTTAAAAATCTAGTCAAATTACTTAGAAAGACTTTTGTGTGACAAGTGCAATTAATAAGAAAATCCATTTAAAATTATGTATATTAATTAAAACAGGTTTTTGTGGCAATTAGACTTGTCTCCTTCCCTAAATATAGACCCCAAATCTTTATTCTTCTCCCACAATTAACCTTTTTTTTTTTATTGATTTAAGGTTTTAAGAAAAAAAGAAAAAATATGTGTGGAATACATGATTACCTTATCAAGTGTTCTTCAGTTCAATGTTCTATTGTTCTGGATCAGTGAGTATTCTTTTACAATATTAATTCATTTTTGTTAGAATGTTTCTTATAAGTTTTAGGCATGAGTCAATTTTTTTAATATATGAAATCACCAGTTGTGTCCTAAAAAACATATATGAACATGGTTCATGGGAAGATTTGAATTAAAACATGAATCATAGTTCTTTTTCTTCCTATTCTTAACTTTTTTATTTAGCCACATAAATTTGTTTCCTTTAAAGCTTATATCAATAAATTTGCAATAATTAATAACATTTTAGAAGTCAGATGTTTGTGATAATTAAGAGGAGTTTTCCCCTTTTCTCGGAATATGAAGTAATTCGTTAAAATCTTCACCTATTAACCATTTACTACAATAGTTATCCTTAATAGTTTTTATATTTGCAATGAAAGTTTGTGCATATTTCTATAAGTACTAGCATATATATAACTAAATAAGAATGAGGTATTCGTAGAGCTTACCTTGACCATATCATGTATTTTTTATGCATTTGTAGAAATTTCATCTAGCTTTAGTATGTTATCATCCCACAACACAACAATTCCACTAGAGTTTCCTATAGCTGGGACATCAATCATATTGTTGAAAGAAAAAAACATCAAGTAGAACTTGATGATTCTGCAAGTATCTTGCAAGGCTACCAAGGGAGGTCTATGCCAATCCAACACTGATCTAAAGTTTTCCTAAAATCATAGTCATTCCCTCCCCTATAGTTCTATATTTTGATACTCATGGATCTGTTCAAATTTGGTGGGTTTATCATGGAAATGTCTCTTTTGAATTATATCAAGGCATCCATATTTGGATTCTTTAATGTAGGGTTCATTACTAGCATATAATTCCCTATCTGAGGGTTAAAAGGGTGCATAATATCTATTAAACTAGTATTAAAGATATCACTAGTATCAACAAATATCACTAGTATCAAGATATGCATCTGAAAAGATGCAATAAGAATTGTATGACTAGAAAATCACGTGTATTAAAGAGATATTATAGATCGACTAAGCAAAAGTACTATATCACATACAAAATATTAATAGACTTGCACTCTGAAAAGTGCCAGCAATTCAATCAATATAACAATAATAGGTAATACCACAAGTAATAAGTATGAAATTCAATTACAAATGATCCTACCAGTGTACACCTAACATCCACAGTTGATGTGTTGTGAATTGAGATCTATGAGAAACTCGCAAGGTCCATGTAACCATCCAACAATGGCCTCAGACTCGTCCATCCATGACCACAGACTCACATTGCTGAAAAATACCTCAATACCACATCATATCAAGTACCCAAAATCAACTTGAGGTTTTCATAGAACCAACCTATGACCCATTAAAATGAATATGCTTGCATGATCAGAGAAATGACATAAGGTACACATGCATCAAATATATTAATGAATGTTTTTCCCATCAAATAATATCGTAGGCCATAAGCCTCATCAAACAGTAACATTACCGTTGAACTCATGCCGGTAAACCAGTGCTTCCTCTTATCAATCAAATTACCTTCCATATGATGCCCAAAATGACAAAATAACTCTTCATATACAATATGATGCTTGGAATTATGTACAACACATCAATGAATATGATTTCCAAGTCAAAATCCATTTATCGGTTAAAGTCCCAGTTTCGATATCAACTCATCAAATAATCTGATTAAATACTTCAATCCAACATTTAACCCAAATACCCAATTCATAACATACTTTACACAATAAATTACAACCCAAGTCTGAGAGGAGTAATTAGCCATAAATTATCTCAAAGCTGAACCACAAATTATGAACCATCCTAATCTGTTAAAAACATGATATTCACTATTATAGTCTTCATTATTTTCAAATGCAATGTCGTTGGCTGAGAATTGAGTAAGATTTTCAAATATTGGATCGTAAAATCATTGATTCAAGTCACTAGGTCATAATGGCAAAATTAAATTGTAACACAAAACTAAAACATCGCAATCATTAATTCCTATCTAGGAATTTTAACCGAAAATATATTTATGAGAATTTATTTATCAAGCACATCAATTACTATTTTATGCTTCAACGCATCTATTGAAATTCAGAACTACTTATTTATAAAAATAAGTTTCAAAACATTTAAAGTGTCTTTTAACATCACCTACTTTGGATCAGTTAAGCCAAATATGCTCTAAAACATCGAAAGGATCTATTATAGACAACTTACATTGACGTAAGTACAAATTAAAATTGATTCTACGTCTTCAAAAATTGTTTCAATCCATATTCCAAATCTCTCAAAATCAAATTTAGAACAATATAATGGCATTGCTAGTTCACAGGTGCTTAGGAAGCCCAAAAGAGAGTCGTGGACGCGAGCCAACTTTGCAAGCTCAAAATTGTTTTCGCTTTTGGGCTTTGTTAGTGTGACACTTATTTCTACAAGCGTAATGGCACCAAATGAGAACAACTTAACAAATTCCAAAACAGCTTATTTTCGGAAACCCTCGAAATCTCCCAAATCAACATTCGGTGGCATCTTGACCAAAACCATGGTCAACTCTAAGCTTATGAAACTCAAAATATCCAACTAAAGGTCCAAACACCCTCAAAAGCATTGGAAAATGTGCCAAACTTTCAATTAGGCCATAAATCACCCGTCATACCTAGTAGAATCATTAAAACCCAAATTCAGCCTCACCAACCTCAAATATTAAATTTGGTCAAACTTTCCAAGATTTCAACTTTCAAAACTGAAATACTTTCTTGAAATGTATCTGACTACTTCTGAAATTGTATCTTTCATCCATGCAAGTCATAATTTGTTAATCACATTTATTAGGTGGGAAAAATAAGTGGGAAAAAAAGCAAAAATCACAAAACAACCTTGAAAATTATTGCATAAACTTATTTTTGATCGAGGGATCAAAAATACTACCATTATACAGTATAAAATGAAAAACTAAAACTGTGGATTTGAACAAAAAATTCAAACACTCACCTTAGTGGAGGACATTAAATGTGCAATTAGAATATTATAAAAGAAAGCCTAAATTTCTTTAGTGAGCAAGATTACTGTAGTCTATTGATCATTGAATCACATGATCTATAACTAATTACGTTTATATGCATCAGTCTTCTTAATCATCATGGGACTTATTGAGTGGTAGTGAATGTTTAACTAATTAATACTCGCCCCGTTTCAAAAAGAATGATATAGTTTGACTTGAAATGAAGTATAATAAAATAAAGAAAATATTTCAATCTTGTGTGGTTTAAAATTAAAGTTATGTCAAATCTATCAAAATACCCTTAAATCTTGTGGCCTTAAACATGCCACATATAAAATTGAAATTAAAGAATTACCAACAAAAAGAAAGGAATTATTCTTTTTGAATAGACTAAAAAGGAAAATAGATCATTCTTATTGAAACAATTTTTTCACTGGTCAATTTTAATGTAATCTAATGATTAACAAGACTGATGCATAGGGAACAAAATAGAAGAAAACCTACTATATTTCCCCACGTCTTAATAATGCAAATGGAGATAATATATAAAATATCAATTAATGGTTTTATGTTAGTATTAAGCTTGTACAAGAAATGTTATTTGTTACCTTTCCTCTCTTTTTGGAGAATGAACCATGCTTTCGCTATTATACTTTAATATAACGATTGAAAATCTATGATTTATTTACGAAGAATATAATATCATATTTTCCTAAAAAGACATAACAAATTATAGGTAAGTGATAAGTATAAAATGCGTGCTTGAAAAAGTATAGAGATCAAGGAGTTAGAGATGACAATGGGTGGGGTGGAAGTTGGAAGGAGACAGATTGAATTTTATAAATGTTAGTGTGGTGCATAAAAACAAATAATTATTTACTACTAATGCTTATTTCTCTAACTGAATATATTTTTAATTACTTTCGAGCTGCTTATTCATTATTTTTGAAAACTAGGGTAAATATCCCAAACTTAACATGTACGAATAGACTGAAACTTTTGAAATTCAAATGATAAACTTCAAATACTCCTTATGTTTTAAAATAATGGAGTTTTTATCTTTTTTTATTTAATTTCAAAATAAGGGATATTTTACAAAACCTAGCTAAAAATACCATTTATTATGAAATAAAGGAAGTATTTTTTTACCATATTAGAAAGGCGAAATGGTCTGGTGGACCCTTATACTTGTACGAGTTTGTATTGTGAATCCTTCTACTTACTCGTTTGTCAATTGAACCCTTAAACTCATCAAAATGAATCTTTTAAACCCCTCCAACCATGTGTGTAGCTCACTCTCCTTTACATAAATGACATGGCATATCCACATCAGATATATTAATGCCATGTCATAATTATTTTTAAAATTATTAATCAAAATTATTTAATTAAAGATAAAATAATAATAAAATAATTATATTCTTTAAAGTAAAACCCAATACATTTTGTTGTGAAAAAAAAAACCAATACATTTTCTCCATTCCCACTGTTTCACGCCCAAGCTGTCGCCGTCGCCGCCATCGCCATTTTTGTTGGCGAAACCACTTGTATTCCTTCCGCTTTAATCTCCCCCACATCATCACCTTTTTCCTTTTCCTCTTCCACTTTCAACCTCCACAAAATCAACAACCTAAGCCATCGCACCAGATCTAGCCAAACACCATTACCATTTTCGCCTTCATCTCCGCCGCACACCATTACCATCTTTGCCGCCATGATTAGATCCTCTCACCCTCACCCACCTTGTTCTCCTCTCTGTTGACCAGCCGCACCTCTCTCACCCTCCACTGCATATCAGTGGTGTCCGGTGAGCACCATCGGCGCGCTCTCTTTCTCCGTCGATAAATTGGTGGACTCAAGAAGGTGCCAGGATCATCTAAATAGATGAAAATAGTTTGTGAAAAGAAAGAAAAATGGGTTGGGCAGGGAAGGACATGGCTGAAAAGAAGGAGTAATGGGTGAAGAAGACAATATTTTTAATTAATTGTTTTGAAAAAAATATTTCTTTTATAATTTTTAATATTTTTAAAGTAGAAATGCTCCCCACTCGCCTTAATAGGCGTGTGTAGTTACACACTTTTGCCAACTCAGACATCTAATGACACATAAGCTTGGTCAATGGTCAGAGGGGTTTGTTAAATTGTGTTTTATTGAGTTTAAGGGTCCAGATGACAAAGGAGTAAGTAGAAGGGTTCATAATACAAACTGATACAAGTATAAGGGTCCACCAGACCATTTCGCCTATTAGAAACAAATATTTGACTTTTAATATGTTAAAACTTTTTAAAAATAATTAAAAAAAAGTCTCGGATTAAATTCGTTATTCATTATATAGCACTGAATTGCTCTTAACATAAATTAAGTTTCGGATTAAATTCTTTCTCCTTTCACCTTTTTTATCCAATTGCATTTTATGGTTAAACATATTCTCGAATGCACGTTCACCCTCATGCCACCAGGTGGGCCAGCCTCTGTTTGCTACCCATATTGTCTGAGCATTTTATGGTAATTGAATCCCTCAAGCTAGCTTCTTTTTTGTATGTGTGCGTCTTTAAGCTTGTAAGAGAAGTAAACCGCAACTTGTGAGAGATATCAGGAAGAGCAGTGAAAATATCTTCATTTAAAAATACAAAAAAGTACATAAAAACATAATTTAAGATATTATAATCTCTAAAATTGCCTATCATTTAAAAAAAATTACATAAATCCGCTCTCGGATAAATCCCTATGCCCTTTCGGATACATCCTTATACCCTCGAATACATCCTATCCACTCAAGGATACATCCCTATCCCCTCTCGAATACATCCCTCCCATTTATTTATGTACCATTTGCAATGTATCGGACAACCAAAGAATGTATTTGAGAGCAATGAAAAATCTGGGATTTTTGTAACTGGGAAAACTTCTGGGATATGATGTATTAGTTGTTTAAGATAAGGGAAGCTGAAGATATGAAACATATTAAACAATGTGTGGTACAATCAACATGTACAACTGTTAACTATAATAGAGTTAGAATCACACATGGAATGGGCTACTGAAGTCGACTAGCTAGGTTACTATGTCTCGTGTTAGTTGAAGTCGACTAGGATTAGTTATAAATGTCACTCCCCGAGCTTACACCCTGGACGGGACTGGAACTCGAGAACCATTGCTGGCCCCAAGCGAACCCTTAGCTTGGCTAACTACTCAACAGAAGACTTAAACACAAGGAAATAGTCTCAAATGATGAACTCATGAAATAAACTTAGAATGTTTTAAAGGAACATTCAACTAGCCAAGATGGCAAATCAAGTCTCAAAACATAAGCCAATAACAAGGTAAAGACAAATGAACTGACTGACTGTCTATCTATGAAGCCTCTAATAACTGAGATGGATGTCGGGATAAGACCCACGACATCCTAATGAACTAAATACTGAAAGCAATAAAAGAGATCCTCCGAAAGTAACGAGCCTCACCAATAACTCTGAATGCTCAACTGGATCAACAAAGCACTGGATGTTGATCCTGGTTACCTGTATCTGCATCATAAAAAGATGCAGGCCAAATGGCATCAGTACATTGAATGTACGAGCATGCGAGGGGAATACTCAACAAGACATAAGCTTGAAAGGAAACTGAAAGAACAAACCTGATCTCAATTCAACTCAACTGAACTGATCTCATGTCAATATAAAGCAGTATAAATAAGTGCAATATAAATAAAAGCTTTTTAAAACATGAATGATAATTCTGTGAATTTAGAAATACCATAATAACACTGTATGTATGCGAATATACAATATAAACTCTATTTGTATATGAAAATACAAATAATCTATGTATATAAGAATACAAAATACTTCTGTGGGAGTTTCTCTAACCAAAAATCATCACGTAAGAGCTATTGTGATGATACAATGTTTTGTTTCACGATGCCAGGGCCATCCTATATCTTGCCGAGGTATAGAACCTGACTACTAAGTGGATCCACTAGTCTATGCTAAAAAGCACTAAGGAATCATCTAAAAAGTATGACTCTTTTCTACCCATGGTAGCTACATGGTTTATGGGGGCTGGGAGTTGTCTGAACTCTCCCCCATATCAGTGCTCAATACTACTCCCAAAATATAATACTAGCTCTTTTGTTTAAAAATGTAAATTCTTTCTATGGTTTGAGATAATTGCTTAAAATTTAGCTCAAAGGCTTCTTTTGGAAATCAAAGCTTCCTCTTTTGCTTAATTGTGAAGACATTTACTCTTTACTGAAAACTAGCTCAAAGGTTCTATTGGAAATTGAAGTTTTCTTTCTTGTTTAAATGTAAAAACATTTTACTCCTTCGAAATACATAGTCCCGATATACTCTTTTGAAGAAATGAACTTCAATCTTTACTCTTTACTCAACTAAAAGCTCAAGTCTTAAAACAAAGTTAAAACATTTGTAAAAAACTTTTGAAAAACTCTATGAACTTCTCTTGACTTGACTCTTAACTTCTCTTTACTTGACTCTTAACTTTCCTTGAATTGAATTATGGATTCAAGAATTGTCATTAGTGATAGGAAAGATCTCATGATGTTTAGGAGTCTTTTTAGATAGTTAAACATGAGTAAAGATCAAGAAATCATTGTCTGGAAGCAAGTCCGCGATGCGGAGATGCATTTAAATATTTGGTTGCGAAATAAATTTTGAGGCAGAACGGTCCGTGACCACTCCGCGACGCGGAGAACATTTTTCAAATCCTGAGGAACAGGTCCGCGACGCGGATTTGATACCCATATTTGCCTGACTTGTTCCTTCTTCATTTTCTAACCCCAATTCGCCTAAATTCGATTCTTTTTCTCAATTCCTCTTTAGATTCAGATACCCAACATATGTACACAAGAATCTAATCAAACAAAACTCTAAAATCGACCTTAGACTCTCAAAAACTCCTCAATCTCATCCCAAATTCAAGAACGAAAGCAATTCAAGAACACAACTCAAGAACATCAAAGTCTCAATCTTTTAGGACAAAAATCATACTGAAATAAACATGTTTGGCGCGTGGGTGAACGAAACCAATGCTATGTGAACTCACATACGTCGTAGGATTGAATCCTTGGCGAAATCCACAACCAAAATCGCAAGAACTTGACGAAGCTTGAACTTTTCTTCTCGTTTCCTCCTCTTTTATTCTCTCAAAGCCCTAGCGTAATTCTCATTTGCGTAAACTAAACTAACTCAGTTTAGACCCCAAATAATTTACTAAAATCGGATTTAATTAATTGGGTAATGAAAAGACCAAAATACCTCTTTAAAATCTGGTTTTGACTTTCCTTATCTAGACAACCCGACTTCAATTGAGCATATCTCCCTCATACAAAGTCGAAATTGCATAAACTTGGCGGTGTTGGAAAGATAATTAAAATACCTTTCGTACTGTATCTTGTAGCACACCTAACTCATCATGAGCTAGGAATTATGGTTATTTGAAGTCGACCCAAAACTCATACTTCACTTAATTTTTTCAAATTTTCAAATTTTCATTCTTTCCAAAAATGACTCTTTCTAATTATAGCTCTTTCTAGTTGCGGGGTGTTACAATATCTCCCCCTTGGTAACATTCATCTTCGAATGAGATTACTCTTAGTAGACTAAGGGTGTAACATTGAACATTCATCTCAAGCACCCAACAAGCAAATCTAACACATCAAGCATATAAATTAAAGAGTACTAAGAAGAGAATTAGTACCTTAATTTGGGACTTCTCCGGATTCGAAGAGATGTGGATATCTCTTCATCATATCTTCCTCAACTTCCCAAGTAGATTCCTCAACAAACTGGTTCCTCCAAAGACCTTTGACTGATGCTACCTCTTTTGTTCTCAACTTGCGAACTTGGCGATCTAAAATCTGAATAGGAATCTCCTCATACGATAAGCTATGCTTGATTCCAATATCTTCAGTTGGTATGATCAATGAAGGATCGCCCATACACTTTTTCAACATGGAGATGTGGAACACCGAATGGACTGCTGCTAACTCTTGTGGTAGCTCTAACTCATAAGCTACATTGCCAATCCTCTTGGATATTGTAAGGACCAATATACCGGGCACTAAGCTTCCCCTTCTTACCAAATCTCATAAAACCCTTCATGGGTGAAACTTTCAAGTAAACACAATCATCTACTTTGAACTCTAATTCTCTTCTCGTAACATATGTATAGGATTTTTGACGACTTTGCATTGTTTTCAACCTCACTTGAATGACTTTCACCTTCTTTGTAGCTAGATGAACTAAGTTTGGTCCTATCAACCCAGCTTCACCAACTTCAAACCATCCAATAGGAGATTTGCATCTTCTCCCATAAAGATCTTCATAAGGAGCCATCTGGATGCTAGAGTGGTAACTATTGTTGTAAGTAAACTCAATGAGAGGTAGGTGATCATCCCAATTACCTTTGAAATCAATCACACAAGACCTCAACATAACTTCTAAAGTCTGGATAGTGCGCTCTTCTTGACCATCTGTTTGATGATGAAAAACAGTACTTAAGTTCACCTTTGAACCCAAGCCTTTCTGGAATGACTTCCAAAACTGTGCAGTAAATTGTGCACCTCTGTATGAAATAATGGAGACCGGAACTCCATGAAGTTTTACTACCTCTTGAATGTATAACTTGGCTAGTCCTCTACTGAATGGGTAGTTTTTACCGGCAAAAAGTGGGTTGATATTGTTATTCTATCAACAATCACCCAAATAGAATCATGTTGCCTGCGAGACCGTGGCAACCCAGTAATGAAGTCCATATTAATCATCTTCTAGTTCCATTCCAGAAGTTCTATATTCTAAGCCATACCACCAGGTCTTTGGGGCTCTATTTTAATTTGTTGACAGTTCGGGTACTTAGCAACAAACTCTGCAATGCCCTCCTTCATACTACTCCACCAATAAACTTTTCTCAAATCACGATACATCTTTGTGGAACTTGTATGGATATAATATCTGAAGCTATGAGCTTCCTCCATGATCCTCTATTGGAGTTCATCCACCCTTGGTACACACAATCTTCCTTGATACCTCAATACACCATCTCCCCCTTGTTCAAAAGCCAATACTTTTTGCTTATGAACATTTGCCTTCATTCAAGCAAAATAGGGTCTTGGTCTTGCTTCTCTTTCACTTCTTACACTAATGATGATTTAACCCCATTCATCACCACTACTTCTCCTTCGGTGGAATCCATTAGTCGAACTCCTAATCGTGCAAGTCTATGCACATCTCTTGCTAGCTCTTTCTTATCTTCATCAAAAGGGGCGGTATTACCCATAGACAACCTGCTCAAGGCATCAACAACAACATTAGCCTTACCTGGGTGATATAGAATACTCATGTCATAATCCTTGAGTAACTCTAACCACCTCATCTGTTTGAGATTAAGCTCTTTCTGACTAAACACATACTGAAGACTCTTGTGACCGGTTAACACATCCACATGAACACCATAAAGATAATGCAGCCATATTTTCAAAGCAAATACTACGACAGCCAACTCTAGATCATGCGTTGGGTAATTCCTTTCATGAGTTTTCAACTGTCTGTAGGCATAAGCTATAACTTTTCCATTTTGCATTAACACACAGCCATATTTTCAAAGCAAATACTACGACAGCCAACTCTAGATCATGCGTTGGGTAATTCCTTTCATGAGTTTTCAACTGTCTGTAGGCATAAGCTATAACTTTTCCATTTTGCATTAACACACAACCCAAACCAACTCCGGACGCATCACAATATACGACAAAACCTTGAGTACCTTCTGGTAAGGTCAACACTGGCAGTAGTCAACCTCTTTTTCAATTCCTAAAAGCTTTTCTCACAAGCTTCAGACCATTGAAACTTCACTGTTTTTCTCAGTTAACTTGGTCAAAGGGGACGAAATAGATGAGAACCCCTCTACGAACCTTCTATAATAGCTAGCTAAAAACCCAGAAACTCCTAATATTAGTTGGAGATGTGGGTCTAGGCCAATTATGCATTGCCACTATTTTCTGAGTGTCAACTTTAATTCCATCACCGGAAACAATATGGCCTAAGAATGCCACAGACTCAAGCCAAAACTCACACTTGGAGAACTTGGCATACAACTCTCTATCTTTTAGAGTTTGGAGAACTATTCTGAGATGGCTAGCATGATCCTCCTCATTCTTCAAATAGATTAAAATGTCATCAATGAACACGATAACAAACATATCTAAATAAGGCTTGAATATTCCATTCATAAGGTCCATGAATGCTGCAGGCGCATTAGGTAAACCGAACGACGTGACCAGAAACTCAGAATGACCATAACGGGTCCTAAAAGCTGTCTTTTGAATATCACATTCCCTTACTCTTAAATGATGGTAGCCAGATCTAAGGTCTATATTAGAGAAACAAGTGGCACCCTGAAGTTGATTGAAAAGATCATCTATTCTCGGAAGAGGATACTTATTCTTGATGGTAACCTTGTTCAACTGACGGTAATCTATATACATCCTAAGGGAACCATTATTCTTAAGACCGGAGTGCCCCAAGGTGAGACACTTGGTCGAATAAAACCTTTTGTCTAGGATATCTTTCAACTGCTTTTTTAACTCTTTTAACTCTGCTGGTGCCATCCTATATGGCGGAATAGTTATAGGACGAGTATCAGGAATAATATCTATATCGAAGTCTATTTCTCTCTCAGGAGAGACTCCGGGAAGATCATCTCGAAAGACTTTTGGAAACTCTTTTACTACTGAAACTGACTAAATAGGAGGTATCTCAATACTAGAGTCATTAACTTGGACTAAGTGATAGACACACCCCTTGAAAACTAATTTTCTTGCTTTAAGGTACGAAATAAAATGACCCTTAGGCACTGTTGAACTGTTCTTCAACTCTATAACTGGTTCACTGGAAACTGGAACTTGACTACTCGAGTTCTACAATCTATTGATGCATAACAGGCATGGAGCCAATCCATACCTAGAATGACATCTAAATCTGCTCAAGTAAATCAGCCATAGTGTTCTTGTGATTGACGGAAATGGTACAATCACGATAGACTCTTTCTGCCAAAATAGACTCACCAACAGGTGTAGAAACACAGAAGTGCACATTAAGTTTCTCAGGAAGAATATCAAAATTCATCGCAATATATGGAGTTACAAATGATAAACTCGCTTTTGGATCTAGGAAAGCATAAACATTAAAGTTAAAGACTTGGATCATACCAGTGACAACATTTGGCGAATCCTCTTGCTCTTGCCGACTAGTGATAGCATAAAGATGGTTTCTCCTCCACCTACCCCTGAAGTAGGTCTTTAGATGCAACTCTGTCTGGTGGAGCAACTGAAGAAGACTGGGCTCTATTGCCCCTCTTGCCATTACCCTGCTTGTTCTTTGGACACTCTCGCATAAAATGACCGTTCTGGCCACACTTGAAGATATCATTGGAGCCATCATGACACATCCCTGAGTGGTTCCTACCACACTTAGCACACACAAGAGGCTTACTACCCCTTGTGCCATACTGCCCTAAGAATAGGCAGGTTTAGCTCTGAAATTCTGACTACTGCACTCACCTTTGTTCTTTGGTGCAGGTGCACTTGCAGATGATGGAGCAAGTCCCTTTTGTTTCTGTTGGAAGGAAGACTGCTTCACATTACTCTTTAGTTACCCGAACTCATTCCCTAATGTCTTAGCCCTCTTATTCTTAAACTCTTCTTTATCCCTCAACTTGTCCTCCTCAACTTGTTGGACATGCATTATTTACCTTTCTATGTCCATATCCCCTATCAGCATAGCTGCCTTGCCTTCATTGCTTGATAGGCGAGACAATCCATCAACAAATAAACTCATTTTTCTCCTCATGTCAGCAACCATCTCCGGAGCATAGGGGGTAAGTTGTGTGAACTTCAGACTATACTCATGAAAGTTCAAATAATCCTGCTTAAGAGTGAGGAACTCTCGTACCTTAGCCTATCTCAGTTCTCGGGGAAAGAAGAGTCCCAAGAAGGCCTCCTTAAACAAGCCCAACTCGCAAGTGGTGCTCCCTCAGCTCGGTTCTTTTTCCATTGATCAAACTAGATCCTATCGACACCCTTCATTTGGTATGCATCTAGTTCCACCCTCTCAGTATCATCTACATGCATAATTTCAAAAAATTTCTGAAGCTCTTCAAGAAAATTCTCAGTAACACTTGAACCAGTGAAGCTTGGAGGATTCATCCTTAAGAACTTGCGGATCCTCAAAGTATCAGCCACATCCTGACGATTCTCTCTATGTTACTCAGCTTGGTTGGTTACAACTTGGTTCAACATCCGTATAACCTCACGAAACTCAACATTGGTGACCTCTCCTTGGGGTTTCACTTCTGGTGTATTAGGTACCCCTTGATCCTACGACTCAACATTCCTTCTAGCCGGATGACCTCTGACATCTCTTCATGGAGGCATGATCTGACAGACATGCACAAGCACGAATTAGAAGAAACTTTTTAGAGATCAAACTCTAACAAACGAAATGAGTATGAAAAGAAGTGAGATAATTTCCTAAGTGTTGTAGCCTCCTAATTATAAATGTGGCGCGCTTCACACCGATAAATAGGACTCTATAGACACGACTTCATAGACTCCCTAGGACTCTTGAACTCTGTGCTCTCATACCAAGTTTGTCACACCCAGAGCCTACACCCTGGGTGTGACTGACACTCAAGAACCATTGTTGGCCCCAAGCGAACCCTTAAACACAAGGAAGTAGTCTCAAATGATGAACTCATGAAATAAACTTGGAATGTCTTAAAGGAACATTCAACTACCCAAGATAGCAACTCAAGTCTCAAAACACAAGCTAATAACAAGGTAAAGACAAATGAACTAACTGACTGTCTATCTATGAAGCCTCTAATAAATGAGATGAATGTCGGGACAAAACCCACAACATCCTAATGAACTAAATACTGAAAGCAATAAAAGGAATCCTCCGGAAGCAAGAAGGCTCACCAATAACTCTGAATGCTTAACTGCATCAATGAAGCACTGGATGCTGATCGTAGTTACCTGTATCTGCATCATAAAAAGATGCAGGCCAAATTGCATCAGTACATTGAATGTACGAGCATGCGAGGGGAATACTAAACAAGACATAAACTTGAAAGGAAACTTAAAGAACAAACCTGGTCTCAACTCAACTTAACTAAAATGATCTCGTTTCATATAAAGCAATAAACAAGTGCAATATAAAGAAAAGCTTTTTAAAACACAATGATAACTCTGTGAATTTAGAAATACCATAATAACTCTGTTTGTATGCGAAGATATAATATAAACTATGTTTGTATATGAAAATATAAATAATCTATGAATATAAGAATACAAAATACTTCTGCGGAAGTTTCTTTAACCAACAACCATCACGTAAGAGCTATTATGATGATACAACGTTTTGCCTCATGTGCCCGGCCATCTGACTACTAAGTGGATCCACTAGTCTATGCTAAAAAGCACTAAGGAATCATATAAAGAGTATGACCCTTTACTACCCATGGTGGCTACATGGTTTATGGGGGCTGGGAGTTGTCTGAACTCTCCCCCATATTGGTGCTCAATACTACTCCCAAAATATAATACTAGCTCTTATGTTTAAAAACATAACTTCTTTCTGTAGTTTGAGATAATTGCTCAAAAGTTAGCTCAAAGGCTTCTGTTGGAAATCAAAGTTTCCTCTCTTGGTTAATTGAAAAAGTGTTTACTCTTTACTGATAACTAGCTCAAAGGCTCTTTTGGAAATCGAAGTTTCCTTTCTTGTTTAAATGTAAAAACATTTTACTCCTTGGGAATACATAGTCCTGATATACTCTTTTGAAGAAATGAACTTCAATATTTACTCTTTACTCAACTCAAAGCTCAAGTCTTAAAACAAAGTTAAAAAGTTTGTAAAAGACTTTTGGAAAACTCTACGAACTTCTCTTGACTTGACTCTTAACTTTCCTTGAATTGAATTATGGATTCAAGGATTGTGATTTGTGATGGGAAAGATCTCATGATGTTTAGGAGTGTTTTTAGATAGTTAAACATGAGAAAAGATCAAGAAATCACTATTTAAAAGTAAGTCCGCGACGCGGAGATGCATTTAAATATTTGGTCACGAAATAAATTTTGAGGCAGAACGGTCTATGACCACTCTGCGACGCGGAGAACATTTTTCAAATCCTGTGGAACATGTCCGTGACGCGGACCTGGTACCCAGATTTGCCTGACTTGTTCCTTCTTCATTTTCTAAGCCAAATTCACCTAAATTTTATTCTTTTTCTCAATTCCTCTTTAGATTCAGATACCCAACATATGTACACAAGAATCTAATCAAACACAACTCTAAAATCAACCTTAAACTCTCAAGAACTCCTCAATCTCATCCCAAATTCAAGAACGAAAGCAATTAAAGAACACAACTCAAGAACATCAAAGTCTCAATCTTTTAGGACGAAAATGATACTGAAATAAACATGTTTGGGGCATGGGTGAACAAACCCAACGCTATGTGAACCCACATACCTCATAGGATTGAATTCTTAGCGAAATGCACAACCAAAATCGCAAGAACTTGACGAACCTTGAACTTTTCTTCTCCTTTCCTCCTCTTTTCTCTTCTCTCAAAGCCATAACGTAATTCTCAATTGCGTAAACTGAACTAACTCAGTTTAGACCCCAAATAATTTATTAAAATCGTATTTAATTAATTGGGTAATGAAAAGATCATAATACCCCTTTAAAATCCGGTTTTGACTTTTCTTATCTAGACAACCCGACTTCAAATGGGCATATCTCCCTCATATGAACTTGAAATCACGCAAACTTGGCTACGTTGGAAATATAATTCAAAGATATTTGCTACGGTATCTTTTAGCACACCAAACTTATCCTGAACTAGGAGTTATGGTCATTTGATGTCGATCCAAAACTCATACTTAACTTAATTTTGTCAAATTTCCAGATTTTCATTCTTTCCAAAAATGACTCTTTCTGATTCTAGCTCTTTCTAGATGTGGGGTGTTATAATAAATGTAGTAGTAGTAGTTCTTGTAAATTGTGTATTTGTATAATAGTAGGACTTTAAGTATAGCAAGCCTAGGACAATGCAATTGACTCCTATATAAGGAGATGTACTCGACAGTTTAACATATCAATACAATCCTTGATTTCTTTCAGTCTTTAAGTGAGGATTATACACGCTATCATAGCTCATAAATTCCTTTTCTTGCCCAGTATTCAATCTAAAGTAACCACACACACTACAAGAAAAGTGCGGATTACATAGGAATTTTTATGGTGATTGTATACAAAAATTTAGTTTCCTGTGGATTTTTCTATAATAAAATTCGATGGTAAAACCTTTGTAAATAATTATTTCTTACGAATTTTAAAATTCTAAAGTAATTTACCTAAGGATTCAAATTTCGCATGTAAATTACTTGCAAATTTTCTTGTAAAAATACCTCAAAAAATTTTGGTAAAATTAACAAAAATAAAATAAAATTTTGTTACAATTTTTTTCGCAAGTAAAGCAGAATGAAATTATTCTAATAAATTTTCAAAAAAATTCTTGTAAGTAATATTTTTCCTAGAGTACTCCCTCTATTCCTAATTACTTGTCCACTTTTGAGTTGACACACCTATTAAGAAAACAATAATTGATATAGTGACTTTACCATTTTACCATATTAATTAGGAAGTGGGTGAATTAAAAATTTAAGCTTTTCAAAAAGTTATACCTTTTTCAAAGTAATTAATTGAGGGTATAATAGGTAAATTTTTTTATTCTTTCTTGATTTGTCAAAATGGACAAGTAATTAGGGACAACTAAAAAAGATTAAAATGGACAAGTAATCATAGACAGAGGGAGTAATTATTTTGTTCACCCACCCATTATTAATTATTAATTGCACAACTTAGCATTTAATATCATTGTCCACCACTTAATCCTTGCCCCCTGCTCAGCATGGGCATTATTAATTGCATAACTTAGCATTTAAATCCATTGCCCACCACTTAATCCGTGCTCTTTTTTTTCCCTTCTATTGAAGTAAATTCTCCTTGAAATTACATTCTATTGATATTCTTAGTCATAGTAGTATAAATGCTAAATTCTTTTGTCTTCCTTCGATGTGGTACAAAAGGTACTAGTGACATTACACCAATTTTGATGTCTTCATCCTATATGGCGGGCGATTTTTTTTGTAAACTATTTATGGAATCCTCCGTAGAGTAAGGGGAACAATACGTGAGGTATCACCATTTTTTGCATATATTTTGAACATTTAGAAGTCATTTTTACATGAGTTAGACAGTTTTCTTAGTTTTTCGTTTGTGTTAGCCCATGAATATATTGGTGATATGACTTGGGATGATTTTTTTGCAAAACCTTTACCAAATTCTCCGTAGGGAGTTAGGGAAGTAGCACGTGAATGTCACACCCCGAGGCTACCCCCTGGACACGGACACGGGACCTAGGATCACAAGTGACCCCAAGCTAACCCTACTGGCATATCATATGCATACTAAATAAACTGAAGTAAAGAAATATCGTGTGTAAGCTAAAGAATAAGATATACTGAAAATGATGGGGAATACCCATAATCTATCTATATACATAAAGACTCAGAGTTTAACAACAACTGAAAAGTAAAACTGAAATGCTAAAGCTGAAACTAACAATGTCTGAAATAAAGCCTCTACTGACTAGAAATGCTGGGACATGTCTGATGCTTATCGTGACCAACGACACTAACCTACGGTATGAGTGTCTACGATCATCGATAATATAGTAGCCCAACTAAAGGTTGGGGTCATGTCCCAAAGGAGTGGTTTTCAGAATTAATAGAAAAATAAAATTAAGTTCTAACTAGTCGTAGCTAAAGAGATTAAAGATTAAAAAATATTGTAAATAAAAAGGGGTGACACAAAGGTGTCAAATATCAAATGGGGGTTTTGTCACAAGTAGTATAAACAACAAAAATAACAAGAAAATCAAGTATGAGGACAAGTTCTTGGGGTGTAACCGCAATACAAGTTGAGATAAATCATTGGGTACATGCTTTCGATAGGAAATTTGCAAGATAATAGTGACTAGGCTAAGCTTTAGATGGAAATAAGTTCCCTTTCGGGAAACTTACCCCGTTTCAAATGCATTCATCTCGGACACCCATTTGCCACATGAAAGTCAGCCTACGCCTTACCCCACTCACTCTCTCGAGCTGAGTGTTAGGATTTGGGACTAGGGCTCACCCTCTCGGGCTGAATCTCATGTTGACCCACTCCTTAGGCCATCAGTCTAATGGTCTTGGTTATGCGACCTCCCTCTCGGGCAAGCCGAAAACAAATAGGTGGTTTTGTATTTGCAACTACAAACCCATTAAATTAAACCACAACCACTAGGTGAAATCACCCTTAAAATACATCTAACCTATCAGCAAGCAAGACCCAACAACAATATCAACACATATTTGCTAAATCACACCCCAAGAATGGGGGGTTTTAGCCACACATCAAGAAATAACAAAATACACCTAAAATGATACTAAAATCAAATGGGTATAAGGAATTAAACCTTGATTAAGCAAAGGAAGAAGAATGGAGAAGACCCACTTCCAACTGGGGAAGATGAAATCCTTCTTTCTTCAAGTCTCGCAAAAAATCCTCTCCAAACTTGAGAGAAAATATCCAAAAAGTACTATTCTATTGTGAAAATTAAAATGAATGTTCGACTCTTAAAAATTAATAACAAGCTTAGTATTTATGGACTTCAGAAAATAGTGCTGGCGGATCGTTCGACGAGGTTAGTTGGAATCGCCGAGTATTTCGGCGATTTGCCCTTTGGTGTAGTTCGTTGCCGTCTTGCACTAGCCTTCATCATTGTCGTGTTCTGTGTCATTGGGCGACACAATACTGCTTCACGGAACTATTCGGCGACACACCGACTGCTCCTTTCATAGCCTTTTTGATCCTGCTCCTCTAGGGCTTCGCGTACTGGAACAAAGGGAGGAGTGTGTCCCTTAGGTGAATCGCCAAGTGTGCTTGGCGATGCTTAGGCTTCTGCTTCTTCGTTCTTTTCAGCCTTTTTGTTTCTTTTTGCGCCTAAGTGTCCATGCTTCCACTAAAACTTCAAATACCTAAAACTTTAAGTCTTTTTCATCATATATTTTAGATAATAGCATTTTGAGGACACTGTTTTCTATTAAAATAAAGCCCTAAATGAGTCCAATTTGTGGACTCATCAACACCCCCAACTTAAACTTTTGCTTGTCCTGAAGCAAGCTTAAGTTCAGCCTTTCAAAAAGGATGTCTCAAATAGTGCTACACAAGACTGAATCATGAACATACACAACAAAAATCAAATTACTCGTGCAAATATCAACTGTGTACTCAAAGATTCAAGTTGTGACACACCATTACCAAAGATTCTCATGCTCGTAATACTTGCTACTTGTGCAAGTTCAAGCTCAACAAAAGGTATCCAAATTCTCTCACATAAAGAATGATTCAATATTCACACACAAAGGTTAATCAATTCAAGATCAGGAATCAGATGCAATGCTCACACTCAAAAAGAGGAACACAATGCATGTTTTCACCCATTGGCTTGCCCTTATTTTCCAATTGATCTTCGGTTCGACTCGCTCAAGATCAAAAAGGTCTTTCTAAGGCTTGTAATGGGGCTGAGTGCAAAGGTATGGTCATTTAAGCTCATCAACTTTTCATCCTCGTGATATGTGGTGTTCTCAAGGCATTCCCTTCTTTATGCTTATCAATTCTTTTTCTAGTGCTTCTAAGTCATCTTTTTATTCACCTCCATGGATTGCTTGGAAACCCGATTTCTTTAGTACTTTGTTCCATTTTTTCCCCCGAAGGGTTTCCATTGTTTTCCAACCCCAGGGGTTAGGGGGGACTTTTCTTGCACTTCTTGACTTCTCCTTTTCCTTTTTATCATACCCCCAACTTAGGCTTTTGGCCTAAGTTGGCTATTCGCTAAACCACAAATCAAGAGGATTATAGGTAGTGGGTCAAGTAAGGTCTAGGGATTCATCAAGGTTCTTCCAAAGAAAGGTAAGTCTCAAAGGGTGTTCAAAAGAGTTTCACACGCTCACGGGTAGGCCACAAAAGAGGTATATGTCAAATTCGGCTTACACTCTTTAAAGTTGCCTAAGATCATTTAAAGAGCACACCTATCTAAATCAATAAGACTAACAGGGAAAATTCAAGATTTATTCATGCAAGGTTCAAAGTAAGCTCATCATACAAGACATCGACACTTAAGTCAAACAAGACTACACACTTTTGCTAGTGTGCAACGGTCATTACAAGAGAATCAATTTGATAAATGGCTAATCACAACGAGATGCAAAGAGTTTACATATTGTCTATGCAACTTCATTTGGCCTCATTGTAGTCGTACATTCATGTTCGTTCAATTGTAAGCACTATTGAAGTCACCGGTATTGATCGAAACCGAGACTCAAATTTTGCAAAAGAACAGCCACATTCAACACATGAGGGGTGGCAAAAATGTGTGAAGTATTCAAAAAAAATTTGGAAGGGTCAAAATCATTTTGCAACAATTAAAAATAAATGGAAACGGAGCCACAAGCTAAAACATCTACAGAAAGCAGTATTAGCACAATTTAAAATAGAACAACTCAAATATCAGCACAAAATACGAATATCAAATAGCACACAAAAGGTGGGAATCACCCTACCACACATAAAAGTAATTTGTCCTCAAATGCAAATAAAATTAACCAATATTTTAAAGATAACAAAGAACAAACAGGGAGGTAAAGAAGGGATGTTGGCTAATAGGTCGCTTCATCTATCTGGGAATCAGTACCAGGAGTGACCACCAGAAGGACCGGCTCCACTATATCTAACAGAGACTTTGCCAAAAAAGTTTGCACAGCAGCATCTATCATAATTTCTTCCGTCTTAGTCAAGTCTTCATATGCAGCTCCCTCAATCCCTTCATATGTCTCTTCATCAGTCGTTGCTTCTGAATCATGGTCGGCTATCTGCTTCGCTCTAACCCCATGTCCATTGATCTTCTAAGGCAATGCAGGCATGTTTGGTATCTCCATTGTTCCAAAGAACATGGACACATCGGTGGCCTATAGGTGGTCTACATCTTTTCGTAGTTCAGTAATGGCAGCTTTTAAAATCGTCACCTCCTCTGTGGGCCCTTAGTTGTGGTCACACACCTTTATTCTCGCTACTAGGGCAATAATGGTAGTGTTCAGAGGTGTCATAGCATCAGTTAAGGAAATCCAGATCATTCCTGGAATAGAGGCCTCTAGGCTCGCAGCTCGATGATCAGCAGAATGAGCCAGCTGTCACATCTAAAGTAGGGACGCCCGGGTGAGTGGAAGTCGAGAATCAGCAGTAACAGTTGTGGGTCTTGGCGATCGTACGGCAGCAGAAGAGCCTGGAGAATCAACGGGAGTAACAGTGGAAATGGATATACCTAAAGGCCCAGGGGTCGGAGTAGACAGAGGTGCTTCTGCAGGCGATGATTCTATGTTTACTAGCTCCATCGATGCTACCTTTCTCCTTTCTGACTGATCCTTAAAATACTCAACTTCGATCTTCCAGATATTAGTAGAGGCTGTGGGCATCACTTCTTCATCCTTTTTGACATCTCGAGGCACCTGGGCTTGTTTGCATAATTATGTGATCAAGACTGAAAATGGAAGTGAGGTTCGGCTCTGTCTTGAACGCATGAGTACTTCTGAAGCAATGTTTGTACCCAAGTTTATCTGAGTCTCCTCTATGACGCAACCCAGGAAAGCTGCCTTAGCAAGGCGAAGGATCGACTCATTTTGGAATGACATAATTATGCTGCTGAGAACACCGAACCAGAACCTTGCGGTTATGTGTAGTTCTTTCTTTTCAATCGAAACTCTTTCTTCCACCCACTTTGGAATTTCATCTGCAATTAGTGGGGCTAGCCACTCTTTCATCTCATCCAACTTATTTGTTCTGATCAGGTACTGGTAGTGATCCCCAATATTTGTGGGCATGCCCAAGACTGCATTGATTTCCTCATTATTACATGTCACCCTCCTGCCTCTGACAACCACATAGCTAATTTCTTTGAAGGCTGCTGCTAGTTGCTTTTGCTAGGGTATTAGTGCACTATATGCATTGTAGAACTCTCTTACCCAGTTTGGAATATAAGGGCCACAGGGTTTTGTGAAGATTTGGAACTTGTGGTATCTCAAACACTCCATTATCTCTGGGTATCTATCAATAACCCCGTCTATGGAAAGTCGTTTCTCCTCAATGATTATTCTCAGACCTTCCGCTTTTGATCTATTCGTTGATCCATGTTGGGGACCTTGTACTGGAGCTCACTCAAGAATGGGATCCGCCGACAAGCTCGTTCTGATCTTGGACGCAATACATTGGAATCCTGAAGCACCACCACGAACGCTACCGCTCGTCCACCTGCGATGCGGTAAGGCACCACCGTATTGTGCCAGCAGACAACTCTGGTGTGTGTGCCTATTTTATTTCTCTTAACTCAGAAGTTTTTTTTTTTAGTAAGATAGTAGTGGATCAAGAAAGCAAAGCTTAAAGGGCGAAAGTGCTCTACCTACCCTCTCTTGTTTCAGGTATTCCACTCGTTCTCAAAGTATATAGGTGCCATCACTAATGCTTGCTCTGGAATTGGAGGAGTTGGAGTGGTGGATCGACTATTTCTGATCCGATATGGATCATGTATCATTTTGTATCGTAATTCAGCCCTCCTTGCCTCTATCTGGTAGTGTTCGTCAGACCCCGCACTCTCACTGTTATATGTGGGTTGCTCAGCGATGTAGAAGCTTGTGCTGTCAGAGCTTGCGTTGGATAACTCGAGGGCTTTGCTCTTCCCCTTACTTTCTGAAGTTGTGGCGGCCTTGCACCTAGGTGGAGGTGCATTTTAACTGATCACAATTCCTTTCTCCCTTCCTCTGGTCGGTTGTTTGGCCGTATCTGTAAAACGTTAGAGAGAATAGTTAGTAATTACATTGTAGCACAAAATTGCAGACAGACTCGCCGATCTACTCAGCGAATCGCCAAACCTCTTTGGCGATCATGCATATGTCTGCCGAAGGTTACAGATCCCACAACACTTAAGATGTGAAATTAAGGGAGATTTAGGGCTAGTAGGCAAACCGCCGAGTGATTCAGCGAGCTCAACTCAGTTTGCCTACTGACTTAACGTGCCTGAGACTCAACTCACTTCTCTAAATCGATCGTACAAACTCCAAAAACAAAATTAAACTATGCATTAATGAAATTCAGTCCCAGACCCACAACACCCATTATGCATAGCTCACCACATTTGGCTTTAAGGTAAGCTCAGTGAAAAAGGAATTCGGACGATAAGAACAATTAGGCCCCAATTTACAAATCAGAAGCAGGCATTCAAAAATTTCTACTCATATCAGAGAGATCTAACATGCATTTAATGGACACCTAGATTGCAGATGAGGTTGAACTCTTCAAAAGCGAACGGGGTTTTTTCAGAAACTAACCTTTTTGCTGAGTAAGCAAAATTGTAATGCTAGGCGGCAACGAAAATCCGAGTTCCAAGTGCTAATCCATGACTAAAGTAATAATTTAAGGTGAGAAAATGTAAATTACTACCTTGGTGTGAAGTTATGGAGTTTGAAACTGAGAAAGATTGAATAAGTGTGATTGTTGGCAATATACGAAGTTCAATTTGTTTCCATTTGGCGAAGTTAGTCGCACTCGCCAACCTACTCGGCGATTCGCTGAGTGGTCATTTATCCCTCCATTTCTGTAAAGCATCAGTTTCTTGGGGATCAGGTTGGCAGGCTGAGTCGAAATCGCCAGACAGGTTGGCAATACACCAACTACTTTTTGAGTTCACCAAATTTTACATGCTCTGTATAGCACTTGCATTGACCCAAATGGCGAATCCAGTCGGGGTCGTTGACCTACTTGGCGGTTTGCGGAATGGACTTCTACTCGCTAATCTTCACTTTTCTGCAATTCCTTCACTTTAACCTACAACATCAACGCACCATTATTCATAAAATAAAAAACCTAGTCATTTACGACCTTTGGTTGCCTCCCAAGAAGTGCCTTATTTACCGTCGTGGCACAACAAAAGTCATTGTTCAAGTTTTGTTGTTGGGGTTGACCATGTCCTCATTAGGCCACCCCCTGTTTCTCTGCGGATGGAGTTGAGGCAATGCATGACTCATCAGGTCCTCGAGCAGTTGGACAACTTTGGAATGAGACCAAATAGTTTGTTTCATTCCTTCAATGTCTTCTTTCAATCCCTCCAGCTCTTTGTCTTGCTCGGTCACCTTGCGGAGGATCGTTAAGAGCATTCCCTCGATGTGTTTGATCTCCTTGTTCTCATTATTTCTTCTATTATGAGGGGGAATGTATTTATCCTTCCTTTTGCAATGAGCTTCGACCTTCACAATATTTCTTTTTAACTTAACCATTTGAGTCATTAGTGCGGTCATCAAGAAATCCTTTTCAACTTCTTGGCTCATTTTAGCCATATTGTCAAGTAGTTGGACTGCTATTATGTATGGCTGCTTTAATGTCCCGCTAGGAAGGAGTTGGTCAACCAACATCTTGTTTCTGGGGCCAAGATTTTGGTAGAAGCAATCAAGGAGGATCGTACCGGGAATTCCATGAGTGGGGAATTGAGTTAGCAGTTCATTGTATCTTGCCCATGTCTCATGGATCCGCTCATCCTCCAATTGCTTAAAGGTTAGGATACGATCCCGATACATCATTACCTCTAATGGAGGAAACTCTATTAGCTCCCGAATATTTCTTGCCATGCTTGCTTCCGCTGTTTAGATTCAGACAAGTCACAAAACAAAACTAAGAGTTAAATTAGTAAACTACAACTAAGAAGAACAAAAATTCTACTAGTCTAAAAATTCTCAAATAATACCACACCCCGGCAGCGGCACCATTTTTTATGCTTATCATGACCAACGACAATAACCTACGGCACGAGTGTCTACGATCGTCGATAATATAGTAACCCAACTAAAGGTTGGGGTCGTGTCCCAAGGGAGTGGTTTTGAGAATTAATAGAAAAATAAAATTAAGTTCTAACTAGTCGTAGCTAAAGACATTAACGATTAATAACATACAAAATAAAAAGGGGTGACACAAATGTGTCAGATATCAAATGGGGGTTTTGTCACAAGTAGTAAAAACAACAAGAACAACAAGAAAATCAAGTATGGAGACAAGTTCTTGGGGTGTGACCGCAATAAAAGTTGAGATAAATCGTTGGGTACATGCTTTCGATAGGAAATTTGCAAGATAATAGTGACTAGGCTAAGCTTTAGATGGAAATAATTCCCTCTCGGGAAACTTACCCCGTTTCAAATGCGTTCCTCTCGGACACCCATTTGCCGCATGAAGGCCAGCCTACGCCTTATTCCACTCACTCTCTTGAGCTGAGTGTTAGGATATGGGACTAGGGCTCACCCTCTCGGGCTGAACCTCATGTCGACCAACTCCTTAGGCCATTAGTCTAGCAGTCTTGGTTTCGCGACCTCCCTCTCGGGCAAGCCGAAAACACATAGGTGGTTTTGTATTTGCAACTACAAACCCATTAAATTAAACCACAACCACTAGGTTAAATCACTATTAAAATACATCTAACCTATCAGCAAGCAAGACCCAACAACAATATCAATACATAATTGCTAAATCACACCCCAAGAATTGGGATTCTTAGCCACATATCAAGCAATAACAAAATACACCTAAAATGATACTAAAATCAAATGGGTATAAGGATTAAACCTTGGTTTAAGCAAAGGAAGAAGAATGGAGAAGACCCACTTCTAACTTGGGGAAGATGAAATCCTTCTTTCTTCAAGTCTCCCAAAAAACCCTCTCCAAACTTGAGAGAAAATATCCAAAAAGTTACTATTCTATTGTGAAAATTAAAATAAATGTCCAACTCTGAAAAATTAATAACAAGTTTAGTATTTATAGACTTCTAAAAATAGTGCTGGCGGATCTTTCGGCGAGGTTAGTCGGAATCGCCAATTAACTCGGCGATTCTCCCTTTGGTTTAGTTCGTCGCCATCTTGTACTAGCCTTCAGCATCGTCGTGTTTTGTGTCATTGGGCGACATAGTACTGCTTCGCGGAACTATTCGCCGACAGACCGACTGCTCCTTTCATCGCCTTTTTGATCCTGCTCCTCTAGGGCTTCGAGTACGGGAATAAAGGGCAGAGTGTGTCCCTTCGGCGAATCGCCAAGTGTTCTTGGCGATGCTCAGGCTTTAGCTTCTTCGTTCTTTTCACCCTTTTAGTTCCTTTTTGCACCTAAGTGTCCATGCCTCTACTAAAACTTCAAATACCTGAAACTAAAGTGTTTTCATCAGATATTTAGAATAAATAAGAATTTGAGGACACTGTTTCTATTAAAATAAAGCCCTAAATGAGTCCAAGTTGTGGACTCATCAATGCCCCAACTAGATCTAGCAAAACTGAAACTAAAACTAGAAGCAAGAAAGACAATCATGTCACTAGTCCTCGAAGAATGAGGACTCACAACTAATGTTGCTGAACTAAAGATCGGGAACCGATCTATGTGTGATCTGACTGCTGGGGACCTGAACCTACATCACGAGAAGATGTAGCGTAGAGTATGCGTCAGTACTTAAAAGGTACTGAACATGCAGGATCGAGTAAAGCTGAACAATAACATAACTGAACAAGCAATAAAGCAATAATATAATTTGAACATGATAAAGAATATTGGAAATACTCTACATGGCTAAACTGAATGCAATGACCAAGTTATAATATGTTGAGACCGAAAACTAAACTATATTGATATCATGGTCAATGCAATAAAATCTAACTGAATTGTGGGAGCTACTAATAACTAACATAAAACCACATAAGCTAAATGTGGAGTCCGATGTATACGCCCCATCGAGAGGACCCAACATACCCTGCCAGAGGTATAGAGGCATGCTGGCGTGATCACTAAAATGATGCCCACGGAGGATCCTTATAACTTATGGGGGCACGTAGTTCTGGGACTTGGGGATGAATGACCCTAGTCCACTCGGTATTAAGCTTCTCCCAATTGATTAATTAATTAACAAATTATAACTGAAGTTCTGTAATACTGGATAGCTCAAAATACTGACATGCAAACTAAGAATGCAACATTAATATACTGATAATAATGCATTCGAAAACTGAGGCATGTTAATGTATAACTGAATTTTTCTGACCTAGCATGTCTAATTCATGAACTAAGAGAACTACATAGCTAGGGTTCTGAGTTTATGCATGAATCTGGGAAAAAACAATACTACAACATGATATTATGATTTGGATCATTCTAACAGCTAAAACCCAACAATTTCTAACATTAAAAAAACCTTAGGTCTAGCTAATATTAAGGGAATCAAGATTTTGACTGAAATCTAGGCACCTAATGGGTGAAAGGAACCCACTAGTGAAATCCCACATACCTAGTGAAGAATTCCACAGATAAATCTTTCGATATTGGGGCTGGAACTGATGAAGCTCACTGCGTTCTTAGGAAGGGTATTTGTCAACTCTTTCTCCTCTTTAGCTCTAATTTTTCTAAGTTTTGGTGAATTATCTGACTTAAGTAAGTTCTAGTTATGTTTCTAGGCTTAAACTGATCAAAACCACATAGTTTAGTGGTTAAACAACGTAGTTTATGGGTCCAACGCATAAAAAAAAGACCAAAAAACCCATGACTTAACTACTATCGGGGCCAACTACGGACTAGACCGACAGACCGTGGTTCGGCCGATGGTCCATGCTGGTCAGCCGTAGGTCAGCTTCAGAGGAGGGCTTGTGAGGGTCTGATCCAAGGACACGGACCACGGTGTGTGACCTGACCTACGATTCGTAGGTCCGGCTGTGTGTCGACACTTGGCCAAAATTTTTGGAGGGTCTGGGAAGAGGGCCGCAGGCGGTGCACCACGGACCTGCAGAATGGATTGTGGGTCTTTCTACGGTCCGTGGGTCGGATCTTAGCCAATTTTGTGGGCTACTTTTGAGGAGGGGTTGCTGGTGGCGTCCACGGACCACCAGCACGGGCCGTGGGTCACCCTGTGGTCCGTGGGTGGCAACCGTGGGTTGCACCTGCAAACACTGAAAATCTGCAATTTGGTAGTTTTAGCATACGAGGTGTTACATTATCTCCCCTTAGGAACATTCGTCCTCGAATAAAGACAAAACTAGTTGAAATGGAGGGAGAGAGCTGCAAATTCTACTACTAAAGACTGGAAACTGATTTCTGAGAACTAAATTCCAAGAACATGCAACTATGTAGAAAATGCAAATTCAACTGAAGGAACATGATGCTAAGATTAAAACTGCACATGGATGACTGAAAAACTGAAGAGGAACTACTACCTTAAGTTGGAATGGAATCGGAAGGAAAGAGATGAGGATACTCTGCCTTCATGGCTGCTTCTGCTTCCGAAGTAGCTCCCTCTACGGACTGACTCCTCCACAAAACCTTGACTGAAGTGACTTCTTTGTTTCTCAACCTTTGAACCTGACGATCGAGAATCTCAACTGGTACCTCTTCATAAATGAGACTATCTTTCACAGCCACACTTTCCAAAGGCACAATAGGCATTGGGTCACCTACACAATTCTTCAACAATGAAATGTAAAAGATCGGATGCGCATCTGCTAGTTCTATTGGCAACTCTAACTCATAAGCCACTTTACCAACCCTTTTCAAGATCTTGTAAGAGCCTACATATCTAGGACTTAACTTCCCTTTCTTGCCAAATATCATCAGACCTTTCATAGGTGACACTTTCAGGAAAACCAAATCATCAATTTAGAACTCTAGTTCCCTTCTCCTTACATCTGCCTAGGATTTCTGGTGACTCTGGGCTTTCTTAAGTCTATCTCTAACGAGTTGCACCTTCTCCATAGTATCATGAACTGAATCAGGCCCTATCAAGGCTGATTCACCTACTTCAAACCAACCAACTGGAGACCTACATCTGTGCCCATACAATACCTCATAAAGGGCCATCTGAATGCTGGAATGGTAATTATTATTGTAGGCGAACTCTATAAGAGGAAAGTGATCATCCCAACTACCCTTGAAATCGATCACACAATCTCTCAACATGTCCTCTAAGGTATTAATGGTACGCTCTGCCTGCCTATCCATCTGTGGATAAAACGTTGTGCTAAAACTAACCCGAGTACCAAGACCTTTCTGAAACAACTTCTAGAAATGAGAGGTAAACTAAGGACCTCTATCTAAGATGATAGAAAAAGGAACCACATGCAACCTAACTATCTCATTAATGTAGAGCTTGGCATAGTCCTCCGCCGAATCTATAGTCTTGACAGCTGAAAAGTGTGCAGACTTAGTAACTTTGTCAACAATAACCCAAATGGAGTCATGCTGTCTGCGAGTACGAGGTAAACCTGTGATGAAGTCCATGTTGATCACTTTCCACTTCCAAGTGGAAATGTTGATCTCTTGAGTCATACCTCCTAGTTTATGATGTTTTACCTTTACTTGTTGGCAATTAGGGCACTTAGCCACGAAATCCGCTATATCCTTTTTCATACCATTCCACCAAAAGACTTCCCACAGATCACGGTACATCTTAGTGGCGCCTGGATGAATAGAATATCTGGAGTTATGGGCTTCTGCAAGAATCTGTTGTCTCAACTCACCCACCTTAGGAACACATAATCGACCCTGATAACGAAGCACACCATCTCCCCCTTTGGGAGAAAACCTCAACTCTCTGCTGATGGACTGCACCCTTTAGTTGAAGAATTATCGGATCATTGTCTTGCTTTTCTTTAACCTCCACTACCAATGAAGATTCTGACCCATTCTAAACTGTTACACCACCATCTGATATGCTCATAAGACAAGATCCTAAGCAAGCAAGCATGTGAACATCCCTTCCTATTTCATTTATTTCTTCCTCTACATGTGCCACACTACCCATCGATAATCTGCTAAGAGTATCTGCTATTGCATTAGCCTTACCAGGATGGTAATGCACACTCATATGATAATCCTTGAGGAACTCAAGCCATCTCCTCTGGCGAAGATTCAACTCTTTTTGGGTGAACACATACTGAAGGCTCTTTTGGTCTGTGAACACATCTACGTGAACACCATACAAGTAATGTCTCCAAATCTTAAGTGCAAACACCACTGCTTCTAGCTCGAGGTCATGAGTTGGATAGTTCTTCTCATGCACCTTAAGCTGTCTACAAGCATATGATATAACCTTACCTCGTTCCATTAACACACAACCTAGGCCGACTCTGGATACATCACAATAGATAACATAAACCGTCTGAAACCCTCTGGTAGAGTCAAAACAGGAGTTGTAGTCAACCTAGTTTTCAATTCTGTTAAGGTTTTCTCACAATCATCTGACCACTAAAACTTAACCTTTTATAGAGTCAACATAGTCAATGGAGAGGTTATGGATGAAAATTATTCCATGAACCTTCTATAATAACCCGCTAGACCCAAGAAACTTCAGATATCTGTAGGAGAGGTAGGTCTGGGCCATTTTTTCACTACTTCAATTTTCTGAGAATCCACTCAGATCCCTTCACTAGACACAATATGCCCAAGGAAAGCAACTGACTTCAACCAACTCGCATTTGCTAAACTTAGCGAATAATTGTCGATCTTTGAAACTTTGCAGAACAACCCTCGAATGATTCACATGTTCTTCCTCATTCCTAGAGTAAATGAGGATATCATCAATAAAGACGATAACGAACAAGTCCAAATACTGCTTGAACACTCTGTTCATCAGATCCATAAAAGCTGCAGGACCATTGGTTAGTCCAAATGACATACTACAAATTCATAATGACCATGCCGAGTTTTGAAGGCTTTCTTCAAAATGTCACTATCTCTGACTTTGAGTTGATGATAATCGGATCTGAGGTCTATCTTTGAGAAATGACTAAAATACTGAAGTTGGTTAAACAAGTCATCAATCTTGGGATGGGATACTTATTCTTGATTGTGACTTTGTTCAATTGCCTATAATCGATGCACATTATGAGAGAACCATCTTTCTTCTTCACGAACAACACTGGTGCACCCCATGGGGAAATACTAGGTCTGATAAAGCCCTTATCCAGATGGCCTTTCAACTGCTCCTTCAATTCCTTAACCTCGGCTGGAGCCATTCTGTAAGGAGGAATAAAAATAGGTTAGGTGTATGGAAGGAGATCAATTCCAAAGTCGATTTCCCTTTCGGGAGGAACTCCGAGAAGATCTTCTGAGAACACTTCTAGGAACTCATTGACTACTAAAACTGACTCAAGAGTTGGGGTTTCAGAGCTTGAATCCTTAGCCCAAACTAGATGATAGAGATAACTCTTAGAAATCATCATTCTGGCCTTAAGGTAAGAAATGAATCGACCCATAGACGCTAAGCTACTACCCTTCCATTCTAAGATTGGTTCTTCGGGAAACTGAAAATGAACAATCCTAGTTCTACAATCGAATGAGGCATAACAGGAATGTAACCAATCCATGCTAAGAATGATATTAAAGTCTACCATTTCTAGTTCTACAAGATTTGGTGAGGTGACTTTTCTGGGAGACTGTGACAGTGCAATTTCTGTATACCCGTCTAGCTATGACTGGGTCACCGACTAGAGTAGAGCCTGAGAAGGGTTCTGAGAGAGTTTCTAGACTAACATCGAATTTGACTGCTATATAAGGAGTTACAAAGGAAATAGTAGCCCATGGATCTAACAATGCTTAAACATCAAGATCAAAGACTCGTAGTGTACCAGTGACTAAAGCAGGAGAATCTTCCTGATCATGGCGAACCTGAAGAGCATACAACCTGTTTTGGTACTGACCGCCACCTGTACCAGATTAGTTACCTTACTGAGTCAGGCGACCTGGTGGTGCTACTGAAGTTGTGGACTGAGATCTACCATTGTTACCTCATTGACCCTGTTTAGAAGGACAATCCTTTAATCGTTAACCAAATTGACCACACCCAAAACATCCTTCCTTTCCTGCAAGCCACTCGTCCGGATGCTTCTTACCACACTTTGGACAAGTTGGGTAGTTTCTGCCATTCTGGCGCCTGAAATACTACCCTGAGTCTTAGAGCCTAATGCCCTACCTTTCTGATCATTTCGGAACTTGGAGGACGGAACACTAGCTAATGAAGGTGCTGGAGTTGAAAACTTTTGCTGAAACTGTGAGCGATTTCCACCACCCAATTTTTGCTGAGAATAGTCATAGTTGCTTGTCCTAGCCTTCTTATTTTCCTTAGCCTATTCCCTAAGCTTATAACCCTCAACCTGCTGAGTATGAGTCATGAGCCTATAAATGTTCATATCTTTAAGCAACATAGCATTCCTACACTTTGTTTTCACTATATCGGATACCTCGAACTTGTTCATTTGAGCCCTGGAATCAGCAACCATATGAGGAGCATACCTTGAGAGTTGGGTGAACTTGAGTCCATACTCTTGGACTGACATCGAACCCTACCTCAAATTCATAAACTCCTGAGCTTTTACCTCTCTTAACTCTCTCGGGAAGAACCTATCTAGAAAGGTCTCACTAAAGCATTCTCTAGTGATAGGAGATGTATCTGTACCCATGTTCTCTTTCCACTAAGTACACCAGATATGAGCTGCATCCTTAAGCTAGTAAGATTACAACTCAACCCAATCATTCCCAATTACCTGCATCACTCAAAAGATCTTCTTGACCTCATTAATGAAGTTTTGGGGATCCTCACCAATCTGCGATCCTAAGAACTCAGATGGATTCATCCTAACAAAATAACGAACTCTAGCTGCAGCTGACCCAACATTAGCATTTACCGGAACTGGAACCTGCTGATTGTTCTGGTTGATCACACTCTGGGCCAACAATGGATAGCGTTCTGAAATTCAGCATTCGAAACTTTCTGATCTGGGACTGGAGGAGTTGCGTTTGCATTCTTGGCATTCACATTCCTTGCATAAGCTCTACGGGGAGGCATCATCTGAAAGCGCATAATGAAGGATTAGCACGAGGAATTAGATGATACCTTACGCACGATAAAAGTAACAAAGAAATTGAAGTTTTTCTAAAACACTTTGCAACCTCCTTCTCAATAGATGTGGTGCACTTCACACCCATGAATAGGACTCTACTTAGTGCGGTTTTTCAGACATCCTAGGACCTTAAGCCTAATGCTTTAATACCAAGTTTGTCACTCCCCGAGGCTACCCCTGGACGCGGACATGGGACCTAGGATCACGAGTGACCCCAAGCTAACCCTGCTGGCATATCATAAGCCTACTAAATAAACTGAAGTAAAGAAATATTGTGCGGAAGATAAATAATAAGATATATTGAAAATGATGGGTAATTCCCATAATCTATCTGAATATATAGAGACTGAGAGTTTAACAACAACTGAAAAGTCAAACTCAAATGCTAAAGCTAAAACAAATGATGTCTGAAATAAAGCCTCTACTGACTAAAAATGTTGGGACATGCCCCAGCTAAATCTAGCAAAACTGAAACTAATACTAGAAGCAAGAAAGATAATCATGTACTCTAATCTTTAAACCCTAAACCCTAAACCTTCAACCTTAAACCTTAAACCCTAAACCCTAAACCCTAAACCCTAAACTCTATAACTTACAAGTTATAAGTATAACTTAATAACTTATAAACTTCAAAAGATTCAAATCTTTAAAACTTATAACATAACTACATAAGCTACAAAAACTAAAAAAAAAACTTTATTAAACTTAACTTACAAACTTATATACGTAAAATTAAAAAAATATCTTTAAAATAAACTTAAGTAAAATTATTATAAATTTTAAAACTTAAATACTATAAACTAATATAACTTAGAAAATAAAAAAACATTCGTATTTTCGTGATTCAAAATAACTCAAAAAAAAATAATTATTTTTTTGAAATAGCTATATGTGCCGTCCCGTTTATCCCATCCCGTTCTGTTCTGGTCCATTCCGGTCCGTCCCGATTCTATCCCGGTATATAGTGGGACGGGACGGAACCGAGCCTCCATCCCGGTAGTTTCGGTCCGGTTCATCCCGGTACCGGTCAACAACCCGGTCAAACCGTCCCGTTCCGGTCCGATTCCGGTTCGTTCCAGTCCGGTGGTCCCATTCCGGTCCGGTGCCCCGCCTAACTCTACACCCTAAACCCTAAACCCTAAACTTTACGCCCTAAATCCAAACTCTAAACTCTAAACCCTAAACCCTAAACCATAAACCATAAACCTTAACCCTAAACCCTAAATGCTAAATCCAAACTCTAAGCCCAAAACCCTAAATTCTAAACTCTAAACCGTAAACCCTAAATCCTAAAATCATAACCCAAAACCCTAAACCCTAACCGCTAAACCCTATACTTTAAACCAAACCATATATCCTCAACTCAAAACCCTAAACCTTAAACCCTCAACCCAATCCCTAAACCTTAAACACTGCACCTTAAAACTAAACCCTAAACCCTAAACCCTAAATCCTAAACTCTAAACCCTAAACCTTTAACCTAAACCCTACACCCTAAACCATGAACCCTGAATCATAAAATCTCTACCCAAAACCCTAATCCCTAAACCCGAATCCCTAATCCCTAATCCCTAAACCGTTAACCCTTAACCCTAATCCCTTAACCTTAAATCCAAACTCTAAACTCTAAACCCTAAACCCTAAATCCTAAACTCTAAACCATAAACTCTAAATCCTAAACTCATAAGCCTAAACCCTAACCTCAAAACCCTAAACACTATACCTAACCCCATATCTTACACTCAAAACCCTAAACCCTAAACACAATTCTTAAACCCTAAACACTAAACCCTAAACAGAATTCTTAAACCCTAAACCCTAAACCCAAAATCCTTAATCCTAAACTCTAAACCCTAAACCCTAAACCTAAACCCTACACCCTAAACCATGAACCCTGAATCATAAAATCTCTACCCAAAACCCTAATCCCTAAACCCGAATCCCTAATCCCTAATCCCGCTAAACCCTAAATCCTAAACTCAAAATCCTAAATTCTAAACCCTAAACCCTAAATCCTAAATCCTAAACTCAAAACTCGAAATCCTAACTCTAAACCCTAAACCCTAAACCTAAACCCTAACCTTAAATCCAAAGTCCAAACCCTAAACCTAAACCCTAAACCATAAATCGTAAATCCTACACACTAAACCTTAATCCCTAAACCCTAAATCCTAAACTCAAAACACAAAAACCTAAACCCTAAATCCTAAACCTTAAATCCTAAACTCAAAACCCTAATCCCTAACCTCAAATCATAAACCATAAACCGTAATCCTAAACCCTAAACTCTAAATCCAAACTCTAAACCCTAAAGCGTAACTCTTAAACTCTAAACCCTAAAAACTATACCCTAAACCCTAAACCCTAAACCCTAAACTCTAATCTTTAAACCCTAAACCCTAAACTCTAATCTTAAAACCCTAAACCCTAAACATTAAACCCTAAACTCTAAACCCTAACCCTAAACCCTAAACCCTAAACCCTAAACAAGAAAACCTACTAAACATTAAATGCTAAACCCTAAACCATATACCCTAAACCCGAAACTCTAAACCCTAAACCATAATCTTTAACCCTAAACCCTAAACCCTCAACCCTAAACTCTAATCTTTAAACCCTAAACACTAAACCCTAAATCCTACATCCTAAATTCAAACTCCTAAACCCTAACCCTAAACGCTAAACCCTAAACCATAAACTCTAAATCGAAACTCTAAACCCTAAACCATAAATCCTAAACATTAAATCCTAAACCTTAAAGCCTAAACCTTAAACCCTAAATCTTAAACTCACAACCCTAAATTCTAACCCTAAATCCTAAACTCCAAACGCTAAACCCTAATTCCAAACTCTAAACCCTAAACCCTAAGCCTTAAACCCTTAACCCCAAACTCTAAACCCTAACCCTAAATCCTAAACTCAAAACCCTACACCATAATCCATAATCCCTAAACCCTAAACCTTAAACCTGAAACCCTAAACCCTAAACCTAAATTATAAAACTTAAAACCTAAACCCAATAAACCCTGAGCCCTTAACCCTAAACCCTAATCCCTAAACCCTAAACTCTAAATCTTTAAAACCCTAAACCCTAAACCCTAAACCCTAAACCCTAAATTCTAATCTTTAAACACTAAACCCTAAACCCTAATCCTTAAACCCTAAACCTTAAACCCTAAACCCTAAACCCTATACCCTATACCCTAAACTATGAACCCTAAACCCTATACCCTAAATATGAACCCTAAACCCTAAACTCTATACCTTATACCCTAATCCCTAAACCCAAATCCCAAATCCCTAAACATTTAACCCTTAACACTTAACCCTTAACGTAAACCCTAAACACTAAATCCAAACTCTAAACCCTAACCCCAAAACCCTAAATCCAAAACTCTAAATCATAAACCCTAAATTCAAAACTCATAACCCTAAAACCCTGAACTCTAAACCTAACCCTATATCCTAAACTCAAAACAAAAAACCCTACCCCTAACCCTAAACCCTAAACCCTAAACCGTAAACCCTAATGCCAATCACAATACCATAAACACTAAACCTTTAACCTAAACCCTAAACTCTAAACCCTAAACATTTAATCCTAAACTCTAAACCTTAAACCTTAAACCCTAACCTAAAGCCTAAACCTTAAATCCTAAGCACAAAACCATAAACCTTAAAACTTAAACCCTAAACCCTAAATCCAAACTCTAAACCCTAAACACTAAACCCTAAACCCTAAATCTGAAACTCAAAACCCTAAATCATAACCCTAAACCCTAAACCCTAAACCTTAACCCTAAATCCAAAGTCTAAAACCTAACCCTTAAACCTTAAATAGTAAATCCTAAACTCTAAACCCTAAACCCTAAATCCTAAACTCAAAACCCAAAACCCAAAATCCTAAACCCTAAATCCTAAAACCTAACCCTTAAACCTTAAATAGTAAATCCTAAACTCTAAACCCTAAACCCTAAATCCTAAACTCAAAACCCAAAACCCAAAATCCTAAACCCTAAATCCTAAACTCTAAACACTAAACCCTAAACCGTAAATCCTAAACTCTAAACCCTAAACCCTAAATCCTAAACTCAAAACCCAAAACCCAAAATCCTAAACCCGTATACCCTAAACCTAAATCATAAACCCTAAACCGTAAATCCTAAACTCTAAACCTTAAACCCTATACCTTAAACCCTATATCCTGAATCCAAACAATAAACCATAAACCCGAAATCATAAACTCTAAACCCTTAACCCTAAACTCAAAACCCTAACCCCTAACCCTAAATCCTAAACCCCAAACTCTAAACCCCAAATACAAAATCTAAATCCTAAACCCCAAACCGTAAATCCTAAAGTCCAAGCCCTAAACCCAAAACACTAAACATTAAACCCTAAACCCTAAATCCTAACCCTAACCCTAACACTTATTCATAAAACCTAAACCCTAATCCCTATAAACCCTAAAACCTTTACCCAAACCCTCAACTCTAAACTCTAAACCCTAAACCCTAAACCCTAAACCTTCAACCCTAAACCCTATAACCTTAATTCTATACTCAAAACCCTAAACCCTAACCCTAAACCTAAACCCTACACCCTAAATTCAAACTCTAAACCCAAAACTGTAAATAATAAAAACTACACCCTAAACCCTTAATCCTAAACTCAAAATCCTAACCCTAACCTTAAGACAAAAACTAAAATAGAAACTCTAACCCTAAACCCTAAATCATAATTCTAAACCTAAACCATAAACCCTAAATCCTAAACTCTAAATCTTCAACCGTAAATCCTAAACCCTAAATCCTAAGTTCAAAACCTTAAACCCGAATACCTAAACACTAAACCCTATAACCAAACCCTAAACCCTAAATCCTTAACCCTAAACCCTAAACTCTAAACCCTAAACCCTTACACCCCAAACCCTAATTCCCAAACACTAAAAACCTAAACCCTAAACCCTAAACACAAACCATAAACCCTAAACCCTAAACCCTAAACCCTAAACCCTAAACCATAACCCCTCCCTCCTAAACCCTAAACCCTAACCCGATCGCACCTTCATTTGTCAAAATTTTTTCTCTCTCTAAAAATTCTCACTCTAAAAAAGCGCTCAAGACAGCCAAAATAACGGCTACATTTCCAAAATCTGCCAGCACTGCTGGAACGGCGCGTGAGCCGCCGGCAGAGCTTCCCAGACCACCGGATAAAGTGCAATCGGAGCGCCTGAATGCTACCGACAAAACCCACCCAGCCACTCCCTCTAATTCATCCCACAACTCCACGAATTCGCAAAGCACTGACGCGATCAACACAGCGATTTCGGTCAAAGAGTTGGAAGGGACGCGCAATACTTCCCCAAGCGATTCTGTAGTGATTCGTGGAAAAGTGATTGGATATATGGAATCTCCTAGTTTCGATCTACATCATAGTAAAAACTCAACTGATTTCACCGTCTCAATCGATGAGAATCGCGAGGCGAGTTGCGCGAAAAATGCGAACAAATCGCCAGAGCTGCGCCGTCAATTTCGAGATACTTCAGGTCAAATTCGTGCTGACTCAACCACTGGGGATTACTCCCCACATGATGAGGCTCATCCCACAGAATTTTCAAGCAAAATGGATGACGGAATCACCGACGGGAAGGACTCCGGTGAACTTCGAACCCAGGCCACCGGAGGTTATGAAAAATCTGGGAAAGGAATTGCTTCCCCGTCTTTGGACAGTCATCC
>NW_006239330.1:514719-525930 GCF_000226075.1 Solanum tuberosum | reverse complement strand
TAAAAATACAAACAAACCCCCCCCCCCCCTTAAAGAAATCCACAAGCTAACTCGATGATCTTGACGAATCTTGAACGTTCTTCTCCTTTCTCCTCTTCTTTTCTCTTCTCTCAAAACCCTAACTCTTTTGGTAAAAGTGTAAACTGATCTAATTCAGCTTAGACCCCTAAGTAATTACCAAAAATGAATTAAAATAAAAGGGTAAGGCAAAGACCAAACTACCCTTTCAAAATCCGGATTGGACTTTCCTTATTCCAACAACCCAACTTCCAAAGGGCATAACTCAGTCATATGAACTCGGATTTACGCAAACTTGGCGGCGTTGGAAAGATCATTACAAGAGATTTCCTACCATATCTGTAAGTACCTCTAACTCATCCCGATCTAGAAGTTATGGCCGTTTGAAGTTGACCAAAAACTCAACTTTTCCTAACTTTACAAATTTCCAGATTTTCATTATTTCCAAAATGACTCTTTCTAATTCTTAGCTTCTTCCTAGTTATTTCAAATTACGAGATGTTACACTTTCAATGTCACTATTTTACCATAATTTCACCCTTCTTTTTTACTACTATTAGTTTAAGTCTCTTCAATTTTAAAACTTTATCTAAATATATTTTTTACATTTCAAACAATTTGATAAACCCATTAGATTTCAAGATGATTAGGAGGTATCATTTAGTCTTTTTGTCTGGATTTCAATCCAGCTCTTTCAATTTTTTGGAAATTGATTGATTCTTTCAAAATTATTATTTCTAATTTTGAAGTTATATGAAAAGAAGATAAATTAATTGCTGATACCTTCAAAATTTTGACTTTTCATAGAAAAATAATTAATTTTGTTATCACTAACTCAACAAACTTTAGAAAATAATATGATTCTTTTTAAAAAAAAAAAAAAAATCACTGAACGGATGAAATTTAACTGAAAAAGAAAAAAAAGAAACTATAGAGGGCCGCAACTTGACTTGGGTGGGGAAGGATGGGAGTGAGAGGTGAAGAAGAAGAAAAAAAGAAAATGGAGGGAGGAGGTTAGGTTTAGTTAATACTATTATTTTAAAAGTATTGATATATAATACATTGATTAATAACTCTCTCCATTCACTATTCTATGAAATCTGATTTTGAAAATAAACTCAAAAATTTAAATAGTCATCCAAATGCATATAAAATTTTGAAATCTAGCATATTTATCATTTATTGAAAAGTTGACTTAAGAAAACATTAAATAAGGGTAAAATGGTAAAATTACTTAATTTCTTAATGCAAGTGCAATCTAAAAAAATGACATATAAAAAGGAACAAAAGGAGTAACAATTTAATTTTAAAATGCTTATTTTACCCTTAATGGATCAGAGTGATTTATAGCCACACAAATATTTATCACTTATTTTAGACCACAAATTTCAAAAGTCTTCATTTATTTCTTAAATTCCGTGGCAAGTCAAAGTAACTCATATAAAATGAGATGAAGGGAGTATAGTTAAATATGATAAGAGGCGGAGGTAGAGGGGTAGGGTGGGGATGAGGCGCGTTGAAGGGTGAGCTAGGAGGAGACAATTATTATGAAATGTCACTTATGGAATGTGTTTTTCTTATTTCATTAGAAGATTTCATTTTTTGCATTTTAAAGAACTTATTTAATGCAATTAAATAATAAAAATGTGTTATCTCTAAAACTTAAACATTTAGATAAGATGTAGAATATTTTGAGTACAGTAATTAAGTAAACTAGTCAGCTAATACTAGAATTTAGAAGTAAAAGAAACTAGTGTTTTATTTCGTAATTTATTGTGGTGGAAAAATCTCCATTGCCACATTACAGAGATTAGCATGACAATAATGAATATATCGTCATGGTTTTATTTCATACATATTATTTCATACTACTAATGATTTTTAGGATCTCCAATACAAATTAAAGATCCATCATGACTATAGAGATTGCATTCCGCTTTTGCGGTACAACAATTAACACAAACTCCAGTTTGGTATGTCGATCCAGTAGATGGGCAAGTCATGTAAGAAACTTTAGGGTCACATTCTTGACTACAACCCTTGGGTTCATCACTCTTTTCTTCACACACAAACTTGCCCTTTTTACTGTAATAGTAGCAACCTTTGTAACCCGTGCAACAACTGGTGCATCCAGTGGGTTTAATTATAGTCGATCCTTCTGAATGGGGACATTTTGAATAAGCAATTTTATGATCACATTTCTTGGGACAATGTTCATTTGGCTTTCTTAGGTCAGACTCTCCTTCACAAATGAACTTTCCGTCAGCACTGCAATAGTGGCAACCCTTGTAGCCTGCACAACATGTGGTACATATGGGTTTCTTGGACTTCCTTCTGAACGTGGACATATTCCATAGCTAAAATCACTGCATTCTCTAGAACAAGGCTTGGGATCGTGATCATCATGATGGTCATGGTCGTGATCATGATCGTGGTCTATCGTCGCACTTACAAGGAGAAACATTAATCCTACAATAAATATATGGTATATATATTAATTAAGGAAAAAACCATATATAACACTACTAGTATATGTATGAACAAAGAATTTAAAGAGAAAATTAAAGTAACTTACCAAGAACAAGTAAGCAAGCAAAGAAAGTAACATCTTTGTGAGCAGCCATTATGAATAAGTAATTAGTACCTTGTTTTCTTTTAATTTCGGGGTGTGGAGTGTGTATCATCCTTCACCTTTTTATAGCAAACGAGCGATCAAATTAAACAAAAAATAGGCAAAATCTCTTCATTATTATACCTAATTAATTAACATCAATATACAGTCTCCTCAATCGGTAGCAAACGAGTGATCAAATTAAACAAAAAAAAAGGCAAAATTGAACAGCTGTTTGTATTTGACTGATCAATTTTACAAAAATACATCTATCAATATTCTGCAGTAATTCGGGCTTGATAAATATTCCAAAAATGATTCGGGCAATTGGCAAAGAAATATTTTTTCCGCTTCTAAAAAATAACATATTCAAGTATTTTAAAGCACTTATTTCCCCTCTAAAAGCAAAGGACTAATCACCTTAATTATTTAAACTAAACACTTTTAGCATCTTAGCTTTTCCCAGTGCTCTTTGTAGCCATTTGAATTATCAATAAAAAATTTTGTCAACTGCAGATACTAATAATATCAAAAGTATAAGTACTTAGGACCTTAGGTCTAACTAACTAAATTATTATAACTATTCGAAACTTTAACCATGTGATTATATATTGCATTCCAATTTTCTGATTAGAGAGGTCAGGTTTTACAATGGCATATATGTGACAAATTTCGAAATATATATGAAGGTTAAATATATATCTTAGATTTTTGCATAACTATAACACATAATATTTACGTGCTTTTATTGGAAATAAATCAACTCGTTAAGGTAGTTGAACTGTTTTAATGTATATATATTTTATAAACAACGTATATGAATGTATATACATATCTAATGCATAGTTATATACTATTATTTATATATAATTATACACTATTTATACAATATCGATACAGTGCATATACATATGACCATTTTGTTGACATTTTTTGTTGTTGCATGTACAGTTACTTAAGAAACCCAAATATAAAATGAGAGCTCAACATCAAGCAAACAATTATTCGAGATGGGCTTGAGCCTAACTCAACCCAATAAAATTAACTCATGAGGGAGAGGGGGGGGGGGGGGGGGGGGGCTGTCCAAGGGAAGACCAAATACCTTTAAACCCATCGATACGGGATCCAACAAATAACATAGAATCTTTAATTTTTTTAAAATAAAATATGTATATTTGAAAACTATGAAAATGTATTATAAATTACAATAATTAATAATTTAAAAGACAAAAATAAATTTTAATAAATAAAACATGATTGACTCTTGAAATTCCAACTAATTGGGGTTGAAAAATATGGGAAATCTCTATAGCTGCCTTGCCAAGACAACGATTTTTTTTGAAAAAAAATTAATAAAAAAGCTGCCAAAGCAGCGATTTTCATGAATTTTTTTGATTAAAATGCTGCCATAGCAGCGATTTTAGTTGGAGAAAAAAAATTGGACTTAAATAATCGCTGTTGTGCCAGGGATTTTAGTGAAAAAAAAAGAAATTTTTTTTTGGACAAAATCGCTGCCCTTTTTTAACGGAGTAATGGCGTCAATATTGTGTCAGAGGGAAATCGCTTCGTCAAGAGCGATTTTACCCTTTTGTTTAAAAAAAATTTGATGTGCCATTTTGGAAAGAATGATCGAATTGGACTCTCATGTCTCAGGATTAGACATATCAAAGGCCAATACATTCATGTTCAAACTAATTCAAGGATGAATTATTCATCCTCTTTGTATCTCATGGAGGTTTGGACAAATTAAAATCCACCTCTTGTAAATGTCATTTTGTCCTTTTGGATGTGAAATCTACAGGTTGGTTAATTTTAAAAAAAGGAATCTTGAAATTTCAATGGTAAAACATAAATTGAGACCGAGAAAATAGAAAACTTAGATATTCCCAATGCTCTTTGTAGCCATTGAATTTTCAATAACTTTTTTTTTGCGTCAACTGGAGATAATAATTAATTGATAGCTTAATAAAAATAATAATTAATCTGTTAGAATAGATTACTACGAATTATACTAAAATCTTTATGTTATTCATCTGTATAGCTCCAATCCAATAATCAAGGAAAATGGTAGATATGATTACCGATGGATTTGTAAGGCTACATAGGCAGGTAATTTCGTGGATGGTTAATCAATTATTTTTTTAAAAAAATATTATTGCAATAAACATTTCTAAATGAAAAAAAATAGGATACATGTGATAAAATATTAAATAAATGGATCTGAATCTAACCTAACATAACGTGGAATTCAATATTCTTTCACCACTTGAAACACGAGCAATATAAGACGGGGATTAATATCGTATAAATAATAAATTGAATTAAATTTGACTTTTATACTATGTTAAAGGAATAGCATAATATATATATATATATATATATATATATATATATATATATATATAGCGGTACAACAATTAACACAAACTTCATTAAGTTTGGCCAATCCAGAAGATGGGCAAGTCATATAAGCAACCCTAGGGTCACATTCTTGAGTACAACCCTTGGGTTCAATACTCTCTCCTTCACACACAAACTCCCCCTCTTGACCAAAATAGTAGCAACCCTTGTACCCTGTGCAACACGTGGTACATCCCGTGGGATAAATTATCGTCTTTCCTTCTGAACGGGGACACTTTGAATAGGCAATTTGTGGATCACAATAAAAGGGGCAAGTGTTAGGATTTTTGGGATCAGACGTTCCTTCACAAATAAAAGTTCCATTAGCATTATAATAGTTGCAACCCTTATAGCCCGAACAACAATTGGTACAAATTGGATTTTCTGGACTTCCTTCTGAACCTGGGCATATCCCATAGCCAAGATTACCACATTCTTTCGTACAAGCATTAACATGTTCCACCCTGCTTACTAGTATAAACATTCCTACAATTACAAATATAATTAAGTTATATCGTTAGAACAAGCTCTTTAATTTATAACAATAATCATCTATAACAATATTTCTCCGTAACAATTAGTTTTCATGTTATTTTATGTTATATTATTCAAGACAAATGACATCGTTATAAAGAAATTTGATAGTACGAAGGAGGAAAAGGACAAGGGAATTAAAGATCTTACCAAGAAAAAGTAGGTGAGCAAGGAAACTAACTTTGTAAAGAGCCATTGTAGATACTTTATCAGTTTATCGTGATTAACTTATTTTTTCTTTGGGTAAAGGTCTGTCCTTCTCTTACCTATTTATAGAACAAAAACAAAAAAGATAGATGTATTCATTATTGTCTAATTAAAACATTTTAAAAATATTACATACAGCCCTCTCAATTGATAATTTTTTTGTATTATATTATTTTTGCTTCTACTTGCTAAGTTGCGTACATATATACACTTGCTTCTTTATTATTTATCGGCGGCTTTTAATTATTCACGTGGTACTATAGAGCTCGACACGACTCTATTTTTTTCTGCCAAATTAAGCTTTCATTAAATGATTTAAGTTCCACGTGGAAATATAATCTACGATTATGGTATTTATATAACAAAATAAAGCCGATAACTAATCTGCTATAATAAATAAATAGTACTGATATTGATAGTAAATTTTTTTTTTACATTCATATGGATAATTCAGGATTGATTTTCTTTAATCGAATTTGTTGCATAGAGTTTATGGTTTGTAAAGAGCCATTATAAAACTTTAGTGGAGGTTGAGGATAATAACACATGTAGAAATTAAGTCAATCTAAGAATCTGCAACTTGTTGAAGGAAGACTTTGAACCTTTCAACCGTTATGGAAAGTTTGTACAACATTATTATTGTAATCAAAGTATCGCACCAAATGTCAATGAACATTATTCAAATATATATATATCAACGTCGTACGTACATTACGTGTAATAGATTTATATGTATGTACACTTGTTTGGAAATTAGCTGAAAAAATTATTGAACATACACATTCATTTAGATAAATTTATTTGAGTAAGAAGCTTTTTCTTGAGTAAGATGGTGTAAAATTCATAGGATATTTCTCTTATTGATAATAGTTCATACTTCTTCTATTATACTTAATAATTAATAATGCCGTGGTCCCAATTCTTTTTTTTTTTTAAAAGAGAAAACAACTAAATTATGAAAAATTAACAGAATACCTTAATCATAAACTAACATTGTATTCCGAGTGTGTGAAAATTTATAAATTCATTCACTTTGAAATAACTTGTAACATAATCTGATGTCTGGTAAGAATTTTTATATTAAATCCTAACATTGTTATGTAAGTAAGGAAGATTATGAAAGATTGTTATTTTAGAGAAGGAAATAGCGTGGCTGATGCACTAGCCAACACTAGAGTGGTGAAGGAGAAACATAGTCTTTTCTTTACCAAAACAAGTTAAAGTTAAATTGAAGAATAATATAATCAAGATGTATGTTCTTCCGAATATCAAAATTATAGTTAAAAAAAGGATACTTTAATTTCTCGACATGATTTATAAGAATCTACGTGTTATTATATATCCATCAGGGGCAAGCTACTCAAAATGTTTTTACGATTATCTTGTTCTAGATAGGGATATCTTATGCAACCTATACATGCATTGGACATTTTTTATATAAGGATGAGATTTTCATTGTCATTATTCCACATAAAGGAAACGGTCATGCTCCACCTCGTGTAATAATGACCGTTTTCATTGTCAATTTTTTTTGCTTAAGATATGGACGGGTAAAAGTCTACCTGACTCCAAAGGTAGTTTATTTAAAAAGTAAATGAATTAGGCATCTGATTCGTTGAAAAAGTATAATTAAAGACACATGTCATTCATTAAGGATAAGACCAAAGGAGATCACCACTAGAGAGGAGCTAAGTCCTCAATTATGGATGATATTTTTCTCTTATTCAAATATAATAAGTAGTTACACATAACACTCAACTTTGATGCCCACATTATAGTGATTAGCATGTCATTGTGTGTGTATGCTTTTATTTCATACATAAATTAAAAACTACAACACATATTATTGATGATGCCTTATGTTGTAGATATATAGCTTTGAGGCTCTCCAGTACAAATTAAAGATCCATCATATCCATAGAGTTTGCAACCCTCTCCTGCAGTGCAACAATTAACACAAACTTGATTCAACTTGGCTAATCCAGAAGATGGACAAGTCATGTATGCAACTCTAGAGTCACATTCCAGGGTACATGCCTTGGGTTCAATACTCTCTCCTTCACAAACAAACTTGCCGTCTTTACCAAAATAGTAGCAACCTTTGTACCCCGTGCAACATGTGGTACATCCTGTGGGATAAATTAGTGTCTTTCCTCTTGAACGGGAACATTTTGAATAGGCAATATGTGGATCACAATTTCGGGGGCAAGCTTTTGGGTTTTTTGGGTCAGATTGTCCTTCGCAAATGAAAGTCCCATTAGCACTATAATAATTGCAACCTTTATAACCTGCACAACAGTTGGTGCATATGGGATTTTCCGGACTTCCTTCTGAACGTGGGCATATCCCATAGCCAAGATTACCACATTCTAAAGTACAAGCCTTCGCATCAACATGTTCCATCGCGCTTACAAGTACCAATAATCCTACAAACAAATATAACAAGGAGAAAGAGAAATGAAAAAAACATATATACTAGTAACACTTATTGTGTATGCCTCAACAAAGAAACTAAAGAGAAGAAAGTGTAAACAATATAATTTTGATATGCTCCCGTTGTGCATATAATTTTTCAACAAAAAGGAGAAAGGCAAATCTTACCAAGAACAAGTAGGTAAGCAAGGGAACTAACTTCTTTGTGAACAGCCATTATGAATTCTTTTTACCTTGTTTAATTTTCTTTTCTTTTGTTTGGGGTGAGGAGTGTCTATCCTCCTTCACCTATTTATAGCAAACGAGTGATCAAATAAAACATAGTTAACCAAATCGTTTTTTTTTTCACATTAAAACGTTTTTTTGACATTATATATATTTAATTTATATATTAATAGCCTCCAATTGCTAAAGAAGAAAAATATGTGCTTGCTGGTGGAAAAAAAATTTAGATTGTCAAATTACTTACACTTGCTTATTCTTCTTTATTAAAAAGCTTAACTTTTCCTAGTTGCTATCTTTTTATTAATTCTTGTTTTTGAAATATTTGTCATCTAGCAACAATTTTCTTCTCCACAATTGCATATATCGCTTTAGGGAAAAATAACAATTTTAGTCCCTGTATATATGAATTGTGTACTAAGCATAATTAATGGAATTATTGTATCTAATCGAAGGACAATAATGGATCTATCTGTAAGTACTAATAAAACATGGCAACCATCTAACATGATTAATTGTTACTCCCCCTGTCTAGTTACGTGGCTGAATTTTATTTTTAGTCGTCTATCTAAAATTAAATATTAGTACTCACTTTTTATATTTAAATATATCAATTTTTTTGAGTCTTTTTTATAAATCTAAAGAGTATTTTTGGGCCTTTTTTCAGAAAGGAAATGGAAATTTAAACCATTTGTAAGTAAGTTTTTGTATGTTTACAAGAAAGAAAACTAACGTACTATCAATCATAGCAATATTTATATTTAATGTTCCATATGTAAGTGAAGTTTTGTCTAAATAAATCGTAGAACAAACTACTAATTACTAACTAGGTTGAAAGAAAATAAAGACATGAGATAATAGTGGGAGTTACAAATATAAGTGAAAGTTGCACTAGCCATGTTTTTCATCTATTGATATTCAAAGTTAAATTTTTTTTAAATCAATGAATTATCAAATTTCTTCGAAGGTATAGTGATAGGAGCAATAATTAAGTAATTAATTATCTCAAATTAACTTTATGTGAGCAAAAGAAAGAGTAACCATCTACTTTTTGTTAATTGCTTCACTAATTATTCCTATTTCCTGTCTTTTTCCTATCTTTAATTATGCAAATCATGTTTTGTGACTATTCTCATGCATTAAATATTTTGTTAATTGATACAGTAAACTTTATTTGTAGCACATATAAATAAATCATGTTATGTGACTATTCTTCTACGTTAAATATTTTATTTGTTGATATGGTAAAATATTATTTTTAGCACACATAAATCATGTTCTGTGACTATGTTCCTACGTCGAACGATAAAGCTAATGACATATTAGTGAGTGGGTTACTCCCTCTAATTCAATATAGACGAATTATTGACACTATTTTATATTGATAAATTACTATTTGGTTAATGACTTTAAATATCTTTTTTATCGGTGTCACTCTTCAACAATTCATTTATATTATATTAAATGGAGTACTAAGCTAGATTTTGACCATAGATTTAGTTAAAACTAAAAATAATGTATGAGTTTTTGACAATCCTTCGTTTCTAGTATATTTGACTAAAATAATATACAGTATATTTTCATATATATTTGCTTTCAATTTTTTTTGACAATTCTTCGTTTCTAGCATATTGTATTTAAAATTGTACTAAATTTGTGTACGGTGTACTTAAGATTAGGGGTGTATAGTATCGGGTTGGTTCGGATTTTTCAAATATCAAATCAAATCATTTGTGTAAAAATTTTAAATTTATAAACCAAACCAAACTAATAAAATTCGGATTTTTTTGGGTTTTTCAACCTCGGGTTGGTTTGGGTTTTTCAAATACCAAACCAAACCATTGTGTCGAATTTTTAAATTCATAAATCAAACCAAACTAATAAACCTCGTATTTTTTCAGATTTTTAGATTTTTTCGGTAAAGTTTGCATACAAACATATAATTAACTTGTGCTCAAATATTTCTTTAGTCCAACCATAATGTAATTATCTAAGGTGTTTCTTAAAAAAATAACACAAAATATGAGATGAGTACTGATGAAACAAAAATATTCAATAAAAAATAATAATGAAAGTTTAGTAACGCAACAACAAATTCGACCAAAGTTGGGGTATTTTCAGACCCTTATCCCTATAAAATAATATTGCAAAGTCATAATGAAAATGATCATAATTTAAAAGTAATAAATCATGCTAAAATAAGTTTAATAAATATTAGTTACATTACTAAATATTTAAGGAAAATTAAAATTAGATTATGTATTTTAATTGTCTAAACCAATGTAAAACTAAAGAACAAATATTCAATATTATTGTCATTCATAGTGTTGAATTGATTCCTTTTTGCATTAGTATTAATTTGATTTTGATTTAAGTTTTATTATAATTATCAACACACCTATGAACTATAATCTTTATTGGACCATTCCGAATTCTAAGTTTTAAACTGAAATAATATATTAAAAGATAAAAATTATTAAATAGTATAAGAAATATTTTTAAATTATATCAAAGTAAATATTTTTATGTATAAAATAAAATTTTAAAATTACATATATAATGTCGGGTTGGTTTGGTCTCAGGTTGTTTTTTTTTAGTTTAAACCAAACCAACCCAAAAATATTCGGGTTTTTTTTTTCCAATACCAAATCAAGTCAAACCAAATTCAAACCAACCCAAAAATATTCGGTTTTTTTTTTTTCCAATACCAAATCAAGTCAAACCAAACCACTAGTCGGGTTTTTTTCGATTTGACTCGATTTACGATTTGATTCGGTTTTCGGTTC
>NW_006239330.1:508290-514225 GCF_000226075.1 Solanum tuberosum | reverse complement strand
TACAACCCAACTAAGCAACTTAACGAAAAACTAGGCATTTAAAGATACGGAAGCAAGTTGAAATGCAAAAATTATATAGAGTTCCCATAAACTCCAAAGGTTTAAACAAACTAGCCAAACTAATGCAGAAATTCAACCCCTTGAACCTAAAAGTCATTGTACCAAAACTCTACGAACGACAAGTCTATGAACAAGGGGTACAACCCTGAAACTAAACAAACACCTTTAACAAATAGTCTAAGTCCGAAAAGGGTGGACTTAAATAAGAAAGATCCATGACAGCCTAAAAGAACTAGCTCACCCTTGAATCCGGTCACGCTCAATAGTCACCTAGCTGAAATCTATCAATAGACGCCTGAAGATGCCCTGTACTCAACAAAGAACAAGTAAGTGCAATATCAATACAAAACCACAATGTACTGGTAGAATCACGCAGCTATCCCATTACGTGAATCACATACAAGTAACCACAACATTATAAAACAGACATATACCAAACATATACAATATTTAAGTTCATCTTTTTCAGGATCAATGTAGCATCACACGTTCTCAATAATACACATTAGTTATCAATTTAGAGCAACATACAGTCTTCTAATATCAATTATCATTAGATATGAACGTAATCATCACAAGTAGATACAAAACACAATTCAATAGTCCTCTTACGGAACACAATTCAATGGTTCTCTCATGGAACACACACCCAAACTGTTAGCATACCGAAACGTGGTACACGATTCAATATTTATGCCGAAACGTGGCAACCGATCCCATATCTATGTCGAAACGTTGCAATCGATCCCATGTTTATGCTGGAACGTGGATACCGATCCCATGTTTATGCCGAAATATGGTAATCGATCACATGTTTATGTCGGAACGTGGCAACCGATCCATTCAACAAACCACAATCACAATGTATATCCTCACAATCATACAACAAGAGGTGATTCATGGCATACAATTGTTCAATTATCCTCATTTACGATTAGGGTGATCAATAATGCAACATTTGCATACATACATGCATTATAATGAGCAATTACAAACATATATCACACCAACATGAAATCACAACCATCACCTACCTCGAATCCAAGCTTGAATCCCCTAAGGCACTTGAATCTTTGTTTCCGAATTATTCTCGCTTGTTCGTGATCTAAAAATATACAATTAACGCATGCAAAGATCAACAATCAAAGGTATAATTATCCGGATTATAACAAACCCAATAGCCCTAGACCAAACCTAAGATTCTAATACCCAATTAGGGTTTTTTCCTACCATTAATTTCAGATCAAAGCCTTCCCTACATAATCACCCATGAATTTACATTCTACGGATCGAAAGACGGATTCGGGGAGTTAAAACCTTACCTTTAGACATAAAAAAATGGTGAAAAACTGTCAAGAAAGCACCTGGGGTCGTTCCTTAGCTCTAAAAGTCAAAAAGTGCAGAATAAAACGTTTTTGAGGTTTATTTACGACCTTAAGTCGCGTTGGACCCGCCACATCGGTCTTCATCCAACTACAGTGGCCCCGCCCCAGCGGCTTATACGGAACCAGTGAACTATTTTAATAATTCCAAGACCTCATTTCACAACACACCTTCGACCAACGACACTCAGAAACTACCCGTTCACGCTAAGATCATTTTTGGGAGTTATACTCGCCCGAATTTAATTTTGTAAAGTTGTACGGGTCCCTTAACGTCTTAGCTATCTATTCATGTAATCAAAATTATAATTAAATCACCCAGTTGTTACCAGATTTCCCTAGACTCACATGACTCCGATTTCATCCAAATCTGGACTAGGCTAGGAAATCCCAAGTTACTGTCAAAAAGTTTTCTGACCCCAATTCTTTCCCCATTGGCTTTTCCCTAACGACGGAATCAGGTCGTTACAATAGATACCAATTTACCCATCACTCGTCCCCGAGTGATCAACTAGGAAAGACTGGCCAAAGTAAGGTAGAGTAGTACCTTAATCGCTGAACAACTGGGAATACTTGTCTCGCATGTCCTTAGCTTTTGGACATCACGATCAAGAATTTCAATCGGTTCTTCCTCAAATAGATGGTTTTGTTTAACAAAAATGAGTCTCACTTTATGATATAATCACCGTCCCCAAACCAACCAATTGTATACCTACATTTCCTTCCATACAATGCCTCAACGAAGTCATCACAATACTCGAGTAATGATTATTATTGTATGTACACTTAACTAACAACAAAGCTATTCTCAATAACCACCAAAGTTGATCATACACATGTCTACAACATGTTATCAAGGACTTCCACACAAACACCAGGACGAATCATTTCTCACATAACCATGATAAAATTCTAAATCAATACTCGCTACAATTAGAGGTGGACCTGAACCAACCAACACACACTCATAATACTCAAACAATCATAGTTCTTATATCACAACATAAATTTCCATGAGTTTAAATTATAAAAAATTGATCTATTGACATCAGATACTCATTGAGGGACATGTCCAAGCATACAAATCCTCCAACAACACTATCGAAATGTTAGATTTAGTAATTGTAGATTACCTCTTAAGAACAGTAGAATTGAACTGCATGATCCATACATTTAACCTTACATAATCGATATATGACCTCGACGACTAGATGCATATTAATATTGTCGAACAACTATAAATACGCATGGTAGCACTTCTATACACTCTCATAAGCAAGGTGGTACATGTAAAAACCATTGAAATACTTTAACAACTCCAAGACAACACCACATAAGTCATCTAAAATAACCATGTCTTCCCAAATCATCACATTCAACCAAGAGAACATCGCAGGATCGGTACACCTGATCCACCACTAGAGAACCACCCCCAAAATGAAAACACGTGTGAGCATAGCTAGTGCATCACCCTCATAACCATGTACAAAATGAAATAGATGGTCACATAAGAATTTATCGAATCACACGAAAGATTTTCCTCTGAAGAGTCGATACCAGCCATTTCCATTCACTTGACCACATACTCTTCACATCCTTTCACTGAAGCCCACACTCTCAATACTAACAACCATCATAACCATCCGACAATTTACCTTACTCTAAACCAACATTTTTAAATGAAAACCTTTCTTAGATACTTTAACAATCAACAGTAATCAACTTTACAACTCAACCCAGGTGTAAGTCCTTCAAATGCTCAATACCTGATACAATTGATCATTCCTCACCTTGAAAATTCATACCTTGAAAAAATATATCACCACGAATGTAGACTTTCAATGGAAAATCTGAAATTGTAAATTCAATTGTATAAGAACATCCCCTTATCTATCAACATAACCTTATACCTCGAAGATTTTCATGGATCTTCGCTTATCATGGATCGCATCTCTATCAATATCACAATATCTTTTGTTAACAGTGCAATCGTAATCATTACTAAACTCAAAACAAAATAAAAGCACTTATCATCACATTCGAGCTAATGTATGTACACTCCCTTCTCAAGTAATTTTCAATAGTTTATAACTAATTTGATGAACTTGTGACACTATTACCATAGCCACAACAAAACAAATGAAATCACGCATCTCTGAACACAATTATCTACCCCTCTGAAGATATTTATTTAGCTTTTGCAATCAATAAAATATTCTCGCTCTCGCCTCTATCTAAAGGTTGTACTACTTCCCACTATTTTTCTTCATTATGACTCTAGCTCTTTTAAATTTTATTCGAGTAGTGTCCCGCCATCTCTTAAAACTTTCCATACAACCACGTTGCTCACCAAATATTAGAAAACCACAACCTTAGATACTCGCAAGTCGTAATTACTATACACAATTCGCTTAACCAACAATTTTATTATATAGTTGCATTCCACCACAATCCATCACATACTCTTACTACTATTACGCTCGGTTAGCCTGGCTATCACTACAAGTCAACCTCTTCATCGACATGACACCTCAAACTCAGGTATACCCATCAAATACAAAGGGCTAAACCAATTTTATACATATTTACTTACTAAACTATTCAATTACTTTCACCCAAGTATACTCAATGGGACTTTCTTCATCTATAAGCTTGTCATTCCGGTATCAATCCACTCATTTATGGCTTAAGATAAATTACTAGTACTCATACTACCTTTTTTTCTTAACAAACAAGACAGGAGCACCCTACAGAAAAACACTACGACAATAAAACCTTTATCAAGAAACTCTTGGATTTGAGCTTTAAACTCTTTCAATTCTGCCAGAACCATGCGATAAGGAGGATTGGAGATGGGGCGAGTGCCCGATTCCAAGTCAATGCAGAAATCTATATCTCTATCCAGAGCCATAACAGACAAATTAAAAGGAAACACTTCTCAAAATTCAGATACTACATGAATAGACTCAATAGCGGGAGACTCAACCTCAACATCCCAAATATGAGCCAAATACGCCAAACAATCCTGCTCCACCAGTTTCCTACATTGCACGAAAGATACGACCTTATCTGACTTAGGCTTGTACCTCCTTCCCACTCTAATATTTCCCTTCCCGGTATCTCTAAAGTTACCAACTTAGCATTACCATTATGCACAACATAATAGGAGGACAACCAAGTCATGCCTAAGATTATATTAAGTCAGTCATATTCAGCATAACCAAATCAACCCAGGTCTGAAAATCCATAAACACATCAGGACAAACGCGATATACGAGGGTGACTATGACTGACTTTTCAATTGGGATAAAAAATATGGATGGGGGCATCAAGTACATCACAATTCATTTCATATCCCAAGGCAAACTGAACGGGCACATAAAAATTAGTAGAACCAGGATCAAACAACACATTAGTCATCTGGTCACAAACAAGCATGATACATGTGGCCACTGCATTAGACACCTCATACTCGATCTTGCCCGGAAAGGCGTAAAATTGAGCTTTGTCATCTTGACGGGCAACCTTCTCGCCTGGCTGCACTACTCATCTACCTGTATTACCATTTCCCCGACCTTCACGACCTCGCTGATTTCCTCCTCATATGCCCAAGTTCTTCACAATTTTAACACACTTTATAACTTATATTCGATTAATGAACACTGAATTAGATCGCGGGGGTTAGTTCTGGTATGATTCGGAGTCTATAATTGTGACTAGGGGAAAACATGAGAGACAGAGCTGAGATTCTATCTCGCCTTGAACCGCTCAGGCGGGAGAAATCCTACACTGGCGATCTTGCCGTGGTGGGAAAGTCCCGCCCCAATGGCCTTGACGGTGACAAAACCCTTACCAACCATTTCTGGGGTTTCTCACTTTTCTATATTTCCCCTAGATTTCTCGGCTATAACTAGGCATTTAAGAAAATCCCTTTAGCTAGGACAATCATTGTCTACCCCCGGTCAACCCAACGAAGTACACAATTTAGAATCCCTTTACCTCATTTCAACACTATCGCACACATATTTCCAGGATACACCCAGCCTCTCACATGGATATCAGTTGGTCGCAACGCACGTCGAGATTTCTCGCTTACGAACCACATCATAATTTATCTAGACCCTTGCACCTAATCTGATGATAACTTTCTTTTCACAACAAGTTTCACGACACTCAAGCGGTTACAACTAGCACAATTTCAACATTTAGGCCAGCACATTGCACATATCAATATTCAGACATGCAATACTAGGCACATAATCATATCAAAGCATTCAAGTAATACACCCTTCACATTCATAGTTAATTTCAGACAACTAGAAGAACACATTCACCGTTCCAAGTTACAACTCACAGACAAGTCCAATTTCTTTAATTAGTTCATTCCATAAATGACCATTAACCATGCCTTATACAGTCCCTAAGGCCAGATACCAATTGGAACTTTCTCAGTTCCAATTAACTTGCTTGTGTCCCTTCAGCCGGGACTACGA
>NW_006239330.1:505116-507700 GCF_000226075.1 Solanum tuberosum | reverse complement strand
ATTACTATATAAATTGTCACGACCCAGACCATCGTGATTGACACCCACACTAACCCTTCCGTGGGAGAACCACTACTACGATCCAACTAAAGCAAATAAACGAAAACTAAGGCAATAAAGTTACGGAAACAAGTTAATTAACTAAACAAATGCGGAAATACCCTTAGAATCTGAAAGTCAATGTATCAAAACTCTAATAAGATTCATAAGTCTAACAGAAAATCATCTAAAGAACTAGTCTAAGTCCGAATAGAATAGACTGTACAGAAAGAGAACTCAAGGCAGCTTGGAAAAACTAGCTCACCCTTGAATTCGAACGATCACTGATCTTATAAGCAATGTCTATCAATAGCCGCTGGAAGATGACATGTACTCAATAAAATAAGAGCAAGTGCAGTATCAGTACACAATCACCGTGTACTGGTAGGATCACACGACTATCCCACTAAGTGAAACATATATAAGTCAAAGCAACAATATAACCATGTAACATACCGAATATCAACAACATTGATTAACATAATCTTCATAGCATAAAAGAACCACACCACAATCACTCTTAAAGTCCACTTGTGCAATGCATGAATGGAGTCTCACTCCTCCACTCACACTAAGTAGAACTCTTTGAGAAGTCATAAGTCATAGTTCATAAACAATAAATACAATTATCACAAGTAGTTGGTCCTCTCATGGAACTCAATTCAATGGTCCTCTCATGAAACCCAAACACAAACTAAGGCTGAAACGTGGCAATTCGATCCCTTTTTATTCCGAAACATGGCAATCCAATTCAATACCTTGCCAGAACGTGGCAATCCGATCCCATAGTTCGCTTGTCGAAACATAGCAATCCGATCCCCAATCACACCCACAATCACAAACACAAGTACATCATCAAGATCATACAATAAGAGGTGATTCATGACATACAATTATTCAATTATCCTCATTACAATTAGGGTGATCAATAATGCAACATTCGCATACATACATGCATTATAATGAAGCAATTATAAATATATATCACATCAACATGAAATCACAACCATCACTTACCTCGAATCCAAGCTTGAATCCCCTAAGGCACTTGAATCTTCCCTTTTCGGATTTCTTCCACTTGTTCTAGGTCTACAACAATTAATTTACGCAAGGATCAATAATCAAAGGTCAAATTATTCGGATTATAACAAACCCAATAACCCTAGACCAAACCCAAGATCCTAATACCCAAATTAGGGCTTTTTCCACCATACTTCTCAGATCAAAACTCTTCCCCATCGATAATAAATAGGTTCTACGGATCAAAAAATGGATTCAGGGTGTTAAAATCTTACCTTTAGCCTCAAGAATAGTGAAAAATTGTCAAAAACTCGTCTGGGGTCGCCTTCTTAGCTCTAAAAATCGAAAAGTGTCAAATAAGATCGTTTAGGAGTTTATTAGCGACTTTCAGTCACGTATGGCCCGCTACAAAGGACCCATCCCGCTACAGCACCCAGAATCCCGCTACAACGGCATCAACGGAGACAGAATGTACCCGTTCACGCTAAGATCATTTTTGAGAGTTTTACTCGCCCAAATTTTATTCCGTAAAGTGGTACAAGTTCCTTATCGTCTTAGCTATCTACTAATGTAGTCAAATTCACAATTAGATATTTCATTTATTTCTAGGTTTCCCTACACCTTAATGACTCCGATTTCATCCAATTCTGGACTTGGCTAGGAATTTCAAGTTACTACCAAAAAGTTTTCTGGTCCCAATTCTTTCTTCATTGACTTTTTCATAACAACGGAATCAAGTCGTTACACATTTACTTTTTGTCCTAATTTCAATCAAGTTCTTTCAATTTTTGGGGAATTTATTGATTCTTTCAAAATTATTATTTCTAATTTTGAAGTTATATGAAAATAAGATAAATTAATTGATGATACCTTCAAAATTTTGACTTTTCTTACAAAAATAATTGATTTTGTTATCATTAACTCAACAAAGTTTAAAAAATAGTATGATTCTTTTTTAAAAAAAAATCACTGAGGGAATGAAATTTAACTAAAGAAGAAAAAAAGAAAATAGGGAGGGACACAACTTGACGTGGGTGGGGAAGGATGGGAGTGAGAGGTGAAGAAGAAGAAAGAAAATGAAGGGAGGAGGTTAGCTTGAAGTGGGGGTGGGATGGAAAGTGAAGTGAAATCAAAATAAAAGTAATAAAAATAAAGAGATAAGTGTAAAAAAATACATCTAAACTATTCCCTTTTTTTTTTTAGTTTCATACTATCACTTATTAGTTTGAGAAACACACATCAGTGGTGTGTGTAATACTCTCTCTTTTATTTGAAAAAACCTTGACACATGATATTGCGCATGGATAAAATATTTCATCCTGACAAAAATTAAATAATAAACTATTAATATTGATTAAAAATTAAAGATTAAAGTATTACTATCCCCCAAAAAATGATTTTAAAAAAAATAAAATTTAAATTATTTTTCTTACCCAACTCCTCCGCCCTCTCCCCTACCTCCAACAATCCCCCGTCCTTTTTTTTATTTATTTCTTTTATAAAATATTTTTATTAAATTCATACT
>NW_006239330.1:504251-504589 GCF_000226075.1 Solanum tuberosum | reverse complement strand
TTGAGTATTCCTTGAGTTGAGTAAGTTTGAAAACAGGCAAGTATGTTTCCTTTTTATCAAGTTTCAAGCTTATGTTTATGTTTTAGAATTCCCCTTACATGCTCGTACATTCCACGTACTGAGCCATTTGGCCTGTATCTTTTCATGATGTAGACACAGGTATTCAGGATCATCAACAGGAACTTCGTTGATACATCCGAGAGTTCGAGTTAGCTATGGTGAGCCTCCTTGGTTTCAGAGGATTTCATTTACCTTTCAGTTATATCAATTTTTAGGATGTCGTGGGTCTTGTCCCGACTTCCATCTTTATCAGTTAGAGGCATCATAGATAGTCAGTA
>NW_006239330.1:503826-504121 GCF_000226075.1 Solanum tuberosum | reverse complement strand
AAACAAAACACCTTAAACAAATAGTCTAAGTCCGAAAAGGGTGGACTTAAACAAGAAAGATCCATGGCAGCCTGAAAGAACTGGATCACCCTTAAATGCGGCCACGCTTAATAATTACCTAGCTGAGGTTAATCAATAGCCGCCTGAAGATGCCATGTACTCAACAAAGAGCAAACAAATGCAGTATCAGTACACAACCACAGTATACTGGTAGGATCATGCGGCCATCCCAATAAGTGAAACACGTGCAAGTAACCACAACATTATAAAACAGGCATATACCAAACATATACAA
>NW_006239330.1:503584-503716 GCF_000226075.1 Solanum tuberosum | reverse complement strand
CAACATACAGTCTTCCAATATCAATCATCATTAGATATGAACGTAATCATCACAAGTAGTTACACAACACAATTCAATGGTCCTCTCACGAAATTCAATTCAATGGTCTTCTCATGGAACCCACACCCAAAC
>NW_006239330.1:482339-503484 GCF_000226075.1 Solanum tuberosum | reverse complement strand
TCCCTCTAATTCAAAATAAACGATGATAGATTACTCTCTGGTTAATGATTTTAAATATCTTTTTATGGGTGTCACACTTTAACAATTCATTTATATTATATTATTGATGTTACCTTATGATGCAGATATATAGCTCTGAGGCTCCCCAGTACAAGCTAAAGATTCATCATATCCATAGAGTTTGCAATCCTCTCCGGCTGTGCAACAATTAACGCAAAATTGATAAAGTTTGGCTAATCCAGAAGATGGACAAGTCATGTAAACAATTTTAGGGTCACATTTCAGGGTACATGCCTTGGGTTCAATACTCTCTCCTTCACAAACAAACTTGCCATTTTTACCGAAACAGTAGCAATCCTTATACCCCGTACAACAGGTGGGATAAATTATCGTCTGTCCTTTTGAACGGAAACACTTTGAAATATTTGTTATCTAGCAATAATTTTATTCTCCATGTGATAAGTGGGAGCAATTGCATATATTTCGGCTTTAGGAGAAATAATAATTTTAGTCCATGAACTATAGATTTGACCTCTATAGACTGTATATATGATTCGACTAAACATAATTCATATTTGATTAATATAAACATGTGATTTTAATTTTTCACCCTAACACAAGTTAAAAAATTAATGAAATTGTTAATTTTAAAATATAGAAATTTTTTTAAAGAAATATTCAAAAATTATTATTAATTTGTTAAAAGAAAGGCTAGACTCTATAGACAAACACGATGTTGAAGTCATCATTATCGCCCACTCATACCATTCAATTCAAATATAATCAAATTGGATCAAAATTTATCGTCTCCCCCTCTTCATGGCTTTTCTCTTTCATATATCATATTTTAACTTTCAATTAATTATGTATAGCTATAAGATTGAATTATTCAACCAGATTCTTGTTATAGAACATTAACCCGAGATTTCTTAGCGCATTTACCCTTAAATTGTTATTTTTTTTTTCTTTATTTATTTTTAATTAATGATTTCATTAGTTTAGGATGAAATTACCCGTTTACATAAATTAAAGATTAATTATGCTTAATCAAAATATACATGAATCAAAACTGAAACAAACCAATAATACAAAGACCAAACTGGTTATTTGCCCATCACTTTAATTTTTGTAATTAAAGTGGATAGAATTACTTTTACAAATAGATATTTATGAATTAAACAGATGGCCCAATGCAAGCGAAAATTGGATAACCCTGTATGAAGAGTGATACAGCGTACAAAAATAAAATAATATATCTTTCATATGGAATTATTGTATTGTATCTAGTTGAAGGACAATAATGGAGAGTCCGGCATAAAAAATGGACACGTTTGGAACTCTGAATATCAAAAGGGACCCTCTCTAAAAGTACACACTAAAACAGATAAGTCGCCCATTTATGGACGAACTACAATTATCATTTTTAACATCGTAGCCCCCGTTAACTCCAAATTTATCCAAACCAATATTACACAAATCTTTTTGTTAACTCCTAACATAAATCTATATCTCTTTCTCGATTCATAGAAGATTAGATTTTTCATAGTCATTTTTTAAAAGTAAACCTTTAACTACGGTTAAGACACTTTTAAGTTAAATTTAATTTGAACCCTTACATTAATTTTTAAAATAGATAAATATCAATCATCCTGATATGCATTTGAAAAAATGAATGAGAAAGATGATTCAATTAAGGCCACATTTTAATCATGACTAAAATAATATACAGTATAATTTCATATATATTTGCTTTAAAAAAAATTGACAATCCATTCGTTTCTAGCAATAAATTTCTTCAACCACAAATTTATTAAAGATAACTACGGCATAGAAACAAAAATCTATGAAGAATTTTATGTTAGCGGAAGGATCCAAATTTGTTTACTTCTATATGAAATTAAAAAAACTTCATTGAACATCAAAATAATAATAATAATCATAAACTGATCAATATTTATATTCCTAGCTTCTTGAATTAAATTGTTTGCATATTCAACGATGTAAAAATTATTTCTCTATCTATTTTCCTTATATCATGCATGGTTTCACATCTATCAAAGGATAAAAGCAATCTATGTAAATTATCTCACTTTATTAAGTTTTCTATCTGAATTATTGAGAACGTAGATTTCTTTTTGCACTATCCCCCAATAATTAGCAAAACACACCTAGACTAGATTTGTTTTGCTAACCCAATTGATATTAATTATATATGATTAATATTTATATGTATATGGATTTGGCTAATAAAATGCATCTGGTTCATCAAAGAATTATAAAGACATTTAACATTCATTTAGGATAAGAAATATGGATGATCTCTTTCTCTTATTCAGATAATTAGTAATTACACATAACACACAACTTTGATGCCCACATTATAGTGATTAGCATGTCACTATGTGTGCATCCTTTTATTTCATACATTAATTAAGTTGGCCAATCCAGAAGATGGACAAGTCTAGGGTCACATTGCAGGGTACATATTTGCCTTGGGCTCATCACTCTCTCCTTCACATACAAACTTGCCATTTTTACCAAAATAGTAGCAACCCTTGTACCCTGTGCAGCATGTGGTACATTCGGTGGGATAAATTAGCGATTTTCCTTCTGAACGGAGACATTTTGAATAGGCAATATTTGTATCACAATTTCGGGGGCAAACATTTGGGTTTTTTGGGTCAGATTCTCCTTCGCAAATGAAAGCCCCATTTGCACTATAATAATTGCAACCTTTATAACCTGCACAACAGTTGGTGCATATGCGATTTTCCGGACTTCCTTCTGAACGTGGGCATATCCCAAACCCAAGATTACCACATTCTAAAGTGCAAGCCTTCGCATCAACATGCTCCATCGCGCTTACAAGTACCAATAATCCTACAAACAAATATAATATAAAGGAAAAATATAAAACTACTTGTGTATATATATATATATATATATATATGTATAAAGCAAGAATTTTTTATTTTTTATTTTATTTTTTTTAAAAAAAGGAGTAAAGGAAAATCTTACCAAGAACAATTAGTAGGTAAGCAACGAAATTAACTTCCTTGTGAACATCCATGATGGATAATTAATTAGTACTGCCTCTTTTTCTTTTAATTTTGGGGTGAAGAGTGTCTGTCCTCCTCCACCTATTTATAGCAAACGAGTGATCAAAAAGATAGCAAACTAAAACCTTTTTTTTCTTCATATTAATATAAATTATTTTTATTAATATTTGATAAAAAAAAAAAGATGTGCTTGTTAGTTAATTATTTTGGCAAGGTACTTACGCTTGCTTCTTCTTTATTACTCTCTTTATCCGATCTTTACTTGTTTACTATACTAAAAGTAGATGTCCGATAATACTTGTCTAATTTGAAAGATCAATGAGTAATTTTACTTGTTTGTGTCTATTTTATTCTTGCTGCTATTAGATATTATTCATTATCAAATATATTTTTCAAAGCATTAAATTTAATATATTCAAAAGGTAATATAGTAATATCATTCTTATTATTTATTGTTTCTCAATACGAGTCTCAAATATATATAGTGGACGGTTATAATTGGACGGAGGAGCCGAAAGCTCTTAACTTTTCCTGGTTGCTATCTTTAATTTCTCCTATTCAGCAAGCTGTACTGACCCCGACTTGCTTGTTTTTTTAAATAATTATCATCCAGCATCGGTTTCTTATAAGTCCACGTGATAATTAAGTTGGAACTCTATTATTGCACACGGGAAGAGGATAAAAATATTCATGAATTATCTGAAAAAACTTAAATATATCCCGCATTCATTTCTTTGGTTAAAAATACCCTTTAATTCACCTTTTAAACCCATTTCTGCTTCTAACACATTATACAAACAAATCCAAGAATTGTAATGAATGTTTTTTTCTGAATTGGAAGATTTAGTTTTGGGTGGTGGTAGAAATTTGGATAAATTTTATCATCCTAACTAGAAATTTTCATTTTGCTGGAAAAAAAAATTAATGATCAAGTTCTTTGAATTGGGTCGAGAAAGATTTGATAGGTCGAAAATTATTTTTTTTATCCAATAGGAAGATGTCACCTAATTAAAAAATTAGAATAACAATAATTTTAAAAAGGATTGTTAGATTGAGGGATATTTTTAACCAAATAAATGAATGAGGGGCATATTTAAATCTTTTCAATTAGTCTAGGGGTATTTTTAGCCCTTTTTCCTTTTTCATATATAGCTTTAGGGGTCGTTTGGTTTGAAAACAAGTTATGATGGGATAAGTTATGATGGGATAAGTTATGCTGGGATAAGTTATGTTAGGATTAGTTTTTATTGCTTGTTTGGTTTGTTGTATTATAACTAATAAGCATTGGATACTTTCTAAGAATTAGTTACTCCCTCTGTCCCAATTTATATGACACATTTCAGATTTCGAGATTCAAATAAGTTTATCTTTGACCGTAATTTTTTCATATATCTTTTTAATATTTTCTATTATCAATTATTGAGACTTATATTTAATGTAGTTTACAAATATATAAATTTCATTTTTAAAAAATTGAAGATTCCATGAGCAAATTCTCCGTCAAACTTAAACTATTTGACTCTCGAAAAATGAAATGTGTCACATAAATTGGGACAGAGGGAGTATTTGTTTATGAAAATACCCTCTATCTTATTTAGCTTTTTATATATAGTTTTTTATAAATCTTTTAGTTACTCACTCTTAAAAATAAAATCAAATGAATCTCAATTATTGATAAGTTTACTATCCACATGAATCAAAACTGGAGCAAGCTATTGAGGCTAGTGGGGAGCATCCTTTCTTTACCGTTATAAGCAAAAAAATTAGACAAATATAAATGAATCAAAAGTGGAGCAAAAACTGCACAATAACAATAACCATAATTGAATTGAAAATTGGTAAATTTGATAACATTTCTCGTTGCAAAAATAACTTTTTAACCAATTGCAAAAGAAACAAAGTTCAAAAAGGACTCAAACAGTTGAATAATTTTATCAAACTAAAATTATAGATTTATTTGAAATTTATCAAAACAACATCTCATGAGCAGCAAAAATAATTCAACAACTTTACAAATGTGGAATAAATATATGAAAAGTGATAATCAAATAAATTTCAAGGATATTCTTGTCATTTTGATTGTTTTATTCTAGGATAAGTTATCTTGGTATTGTTATTCCACCAAGAGGAAGGGATAACTTATCCCAGTACTATTTATTAATCCTGGGATAAGTTATCCCATACTTTGTAACCAAACAAGAAACAAAGAGGCACTAAAAAGTTATCCCATGACTATTTTCTCTTATCCATTACACCAAATAACCCCTTAGGGTATAACAATTTTAGTTCCTCTGTTTCAGAATATATTTTAGTTTTGGTCATGTATATATAATTCGATTAATCATAATTAATCTATGATTAATATAAATGTACAATTTTGATCGAAAACGTTAATTTGAAAATATAGAAAAATTTTATAAAAAATCAAAAGTAAAGATTAATTTAGTAAAAAGACTAGTCTCAATTAACAAACACGATTCCCTATGTTTTATGGCTTTTCTTGTTCATACTAGATACGCCCCGTGCCACGGGGCCCAATATATATTATTTTTTTATTTTAATTTATGTGATACGATTGAAACTTGAGAAACTATTTAAATTTTTATACGATTTTTAATAATATTTTAAGTTATTAATTATTATGATTTAGAATTATTTTTTTTACATAATTTTAAAATAATATATATCATTTCGTTGTCCCAATTTATGCGGGGCACGTCTAGAATTTCTAAAATTAATCATTTTTATGTATTTTAAATATTTCAAGTTGTTAGTTACTGTAATTTGTGAAATATTTTACGTAATCTTTGAATAATATATGTTACTTTTATGTGACGTTGATATATTTTAGAGAGCCAACCAAATTTTTTATGTCTTTTGAAATTCTTAAGTTGTTACTTATTTTAATTTATAGTACTTATAGAATTTTGAAAGTCAATTAATTTTTTATATGACTTTTAAATATTTTAACCTATTAATTATTGTGGTTTAAAGTATTATTATCATAATTTTCAAATATATAAGAATAAACTATCAAATTATCCTTGTATGCATACATGAGCTCGTGCCGACAATTATATGTCTCAATTTATATGACACAAATGAAATTTGAAGAGTCAGACAAGTATTGTATATATTTTTTCTAAAAATAATTGAATTGTTAATTATTATGGCTTACAATATTTTTACGTCATTTTAAAATAATATTTGTTTTTTCTTCTATCCTAATTTATGTGGCACATATAGAATTCAGAGAGTCAATCAATTTTAATATGATTTTTTAATATTTTAATTCGTTAATAATTATAATTTATAGTACTTTGTACATAATTTTTAAATAATATGTGTATAATTTTGAGTGTCGATCAGATTTTTTATATTATTTTTAAATATTAGTAATGAACAATATTTAAAGCATATTTATTATCAATTAAATTTTAGTATTAGTAATGAAATGTGAAATATTCTGAATTTTATTATTTAATTATATTCTAAATGAAAATAATATTTTTTCTTCAAACACAACAACAAAGAAAGCCCAAAATAAGTACTCCCTTTGTCCCTAATTACTTGTCTACTTTTGAGTTGACATACCTATTAAGAAAATAATAATTGATTTAGTGAGTTTACCATCCCCTATTAATTATGAAGTGGATGGATTAAAAACTAGTTCTACTATTTTCAAAGTAATTAATTGAGGGTATAATGGGTAAAATTTTTTTGTCCTTTCTTGATTTGTCAAAATGGACAAGTAATTAGGGACAACTAAAAAAGGAAATGTAGACAAGTAATTAGAGACATAGGGAGTATTTCCCATGTCTCAATTTATGTTGCATTTTTCGTTTTTCGAGAGTTAAACAACTTAACTTTGATCGGCAATTTGCGCATGGAATCTTCAAATTTTTTGAAATTAAATTTATATATTTGTAAACTAAGTAAAAAGTATCATAAATCACAATAATTGACAATTCAAGATATTTAAAAGATATACAAAAAATTAACGATCAAAGATAAACTTATTTGAATCTTAAAATTTGAAAAATGTCACATAAATTGAGATGGATGAAATATAATATCACTAAACATTACATCTTATGGGATGTGGGTAAGGCTGACAATTGGACAGGACCGGTTTTACCAGAATCGATACCGAAACCGGGTCTTACCAGAACACCAGAAATTCCCAAAAGTTCCGCCCGGTCCATTCGTTACCGGATAGGAACCGATTTGGATCGGACCGGAACCGGTTCTTACCGGATCATTGTGTACCGGTAATTTTATTTTTTTATTAACTTTAATTATTATATAATATTATATTATTAATTAATAAAATTATATTATTAAAAAACTTCAATTTAAAACTTTAAACTTTAAAGTTACTTTAAAGTTTCAATTGAATTTAAGTTTAAAGTTTAAAATTGACTTTAAATTTTAAAGTTTATATTGAATTTAAAATTGACTTTAAAGTTTAAAGTTTAAAGTTTATATTGAATTTAAAGTTTAAACCTTAAAATTCAATTTTATATTAAAGTTTAAACTAATATTAAAATAGTTGAAAATTAAATTTGTAAAATTACTTGAATTAAATATAAGAGACTATTTTAAAAGAAAATCAAGGCGAATAACCGTATATTTATTCAAATAAGTAAATTGTACAATACAAATATTAGAAAGAGACAAAGAGTACATAATCTAGGTATTGAATATTAATTATTGTACTAACTACTAACAATTGAAACTTTTTTTAAAATCTTTTCGTAACTTTTGTATCATTTCAAAAGAAACATTTTTTGGAACTTGTATTTGTCGTTCTTCTTCCATTGCTTCCATGCCATCATCATTATTATCACCAAATATTCATCTATTTCGTCTTCTATTTGGCTATTTAATTATGGTAGACGGGTATTTCTTCTTTCGGCATTGACCCAATCTCGAAACAACAACGATATTTCCAAACTATCCTTTGCTAATGAATATCGATGCTTTCCAATCATAAATCTTGCCGCACTAAAGGCTTGCTCCGAAGTGACCGATGATGCTTGAATCGCCAGCACATCTCGAACAAACCTAGCAGGGGTCGTAAATTGATTTTCATGATTCTTCCACCATACTAATATTTGAGCTTGAAGTTGTCCTTCTTCATGCCTAATATTTTCCCGTGCCTGATTGAAATATAAATCAAAATCATTATTAGTAGATGATTCAAGCTCAAGATAATCATCCATCCAATCATCCGTATCATCACTTCTAGGCCTAAAAGATGGAGGTTCAACTATTGAAATATTTTTTTCCATAGCTTTATATGTATTATATAGCTCTGTAGCTTTTGTATATATGCTACTTTTACAATCTTCAACACTAGGAGTTTCATCATCTTTAATTTCTAAATTTTGCTATTAATTCTTTCAACGTCCTTTTAATTTGTAATTTGGGTTGAAAGTAGTAGCAGTCAAATAGATTTGACGAATAGGGAAAAAATATTTTTTGAATTTTTCAATCATAAAAGGAAGTGAATCATTAAATCGATCTTTTCCTCTATATTTTGTAAATTCAGATGAAATAGCACAAATATTTACCAAAACAGAAGAAATAGTTGGATAATATTGACCAGAAGCAATATTTGTTGCTTTATAAAAAACACTTAAAAATTCAATAAGTTCTTTTGTATTTTCCCAATCTTCATAGCCAATTCTTAAATTCGGGTCCGCATTATGAGCATTAAAAACTAATTGTACCGGCTCTTGATAAATATAAGCAACTTCAAGCATTTCAAATAAAGAATTCCATCTAGTGCATACTTCTTTTGGTACTTTTCTATATGCAAGTCCACATTCTTTACAACGATTTTTAAATTCTGTAATTCTAGCTTTTATTTTAGCTTTAAAAATCCAATTACAAGCAAGTCTAATTTTTTCACAAGAAATTCCAAATTGAGAAACACCATCCTTTACTATCAAATTATACACATGTGCGGCACACTTAATATGAAAAGAATCATTATCAATTGGACAAAGTCTACATTTTAAATAATCAATTGCTTTCAAATTATTAGAAGCATTATCTAAAGTGACACTCATTATTTTATCACATATTCCATAAAATTGTAAAACAAGGCCTATTTTTGTTGCTATATAAGCACCGGTTTTAGTTTCTTCAACATATTTATATCCTAATATTCATTTTTGTATATTCCATTCATGGTCAATCCAATGGACAGTAATTGTAAAATAATCATTACCATTAGGACTACGTCCCATATCAGAAGTAATAGATAATCTACCATCATAATAAACAAATAAACAACGAATATAATGAATAAATTCTTTTTGATATTTAAAAAGATCACTTTTAATTGTACTTCTTGAAATACCTTCATAATCTGGGTTATACAATTCCCGAATATACTGAATAAAACCAGGATGTGAAGGAAATGAAAAAGGCAAACCACAAACAGCAACCATTTTAGCTAATTCTCTACGATCTTTTTCTTTACTATATGTGCGGTGTGTGCTTCGGCTAGCCGGGTTAGTCATATTTAATACACTTTGAACCATATTAGAACCTCCAACTCCCATAGAATTTTCAGGTATGGGTATTCCATTTCCATTAGCCCTTTTTATGTCATCTAGGCGAGCAAATTCTTTATTACACTTTCTCAAATGCGTTCTTAGTCGTACCGTTCCCCCTTGTGTACCTGTAGTCATATGTTCATGGTCAATTTACATTTCGTGCAAGTAACAGTAGTTTTTTCCTCATTTTGTACCAAAAATTTCCATACTAAAGATCTTTTAACACGTACAACGGTTTTTGAAAAAGTAGGTAAAGAGGGGACTTCATCTTGTTCCGGTAATTTGGTAACTGGACTAGTAGAGGTCTCATCATCTTCCTCATTTATTTCTACTTCCTCATCTAATTCTTCCTCAAAATTAGTAAAACATCTATTTAAAGTCCCATGATCTACTTCATTTTCAGAATTAAATTCAATAGGTCCTCATGACATAAAAGAAGTTTCATCAACATGAGTATAATCATTAGTATTAACTCTAAATCTAGGTGGCAAATGCTTAGAACTAGAACTACTTCCTCCTCCCCTACTATTTTTTTCCTTCTGACATTGGTCTTTTACCACTATTTCTTTCCGAATTCATGTTCAAGTTTAAAATAATTAAATATTATGAAAAAACAAGCAAGATAATATAACAAAAAGATAAAATAACTTAATTAATATAATGTATAATGTGTTTGTAGGCTCTTATTAGATAGTACAATATTTTAAATTGTTAATTATTGTATAATTGATAGTGTATATTGCGTAATTTTCAAATTTTTAATAAAATATTTTAAATTATTAACTCTAATAATTTATAGTATCTTAAACGTAATCTTTGAATACATGATAAATTAAAAAGAAAACTAAAACGAATAAATTATAAATTGAATAATTGACATTTCCAAATATTAATTTAGCACAAAATGGAAGTGAAAGAAGAAGTTGTGAGGCAGAAATAAAGATAAGGGAATGAAATTGGTGAGGTGGGGTCCATATCTATTAAAAGGGATTGAAATAAATGCACGGCAAATTGAAAAGGTGTGAATTAGAGAGGAAAACGGGCCCACATGCATTGAAAATCAAGAACTTTTCGGCTGATGATGGGAATGTGCAATTATAAAGCAGTCTCGTACAATAGTGTTCAAGCATAATAATAAATCAAATGCCGATATTACCCTTGGCTAGGGAAGCAGGCATGTTGACGAACAAGTGCTTCCCTAGCCTCTTCTATATATGATGATGATGATGAGTAATGAGTAATATACATGTTATTTTAAGTACTTTATGCTAATTCTTATATGTGAATAAAAAAAAAGAATTCTTAGAAGGATTGAATTTTGATAAGAATTTAATTTTCATTAGTTTGAGGATTAAAGTCCCACATTTATATAAATTGGAGACTATTATACAAAGATGAAAATCGAAATAAACCAATAATACAAAGATCGAATCCAGTCAACAAATTGTGCCGAAAATTATGTTATCAGATTATTGCTATTAAGTTATTGGGCTAACGAGTTTTTAATGATTTTATAAAAAAAAAGTATTGAGTTATTGATTCGATTTTGGTATTTAATATTGGGTTATCGATTCAATTTCGGTATTTAGTATTGGGTAAACCAATAACCAATTAAAATGATATTAATTTACTACTTTACCCTTCATAAATATTAAATATTAATAATTTAACATAACTAAACACTATATTAGTAGTACTCTACACTACAGTCTTCACTCTTCACACTTGACACTTCACACAAAAAAATCATATTATGTTTTGGCTGTAACATGTAATTGTAGCCTTCGTACTATATCTGTTCTTATTGATGCAATTTTCTCATTATATTTCGTGTTTCACTATATCAAAACATTTACAACTAATTTGTTTGTTTCACTGTATCGCGTCAAATTATTAGAGAAGTGAGAAGTTATATATTTATTTTATGAGGATTTTTCTTATTGAGTAAATAAAAAATTGATAAAATTATTTTATTAATTTGTTATTGTTTTAACGATTTAAAAATTGAAAACCGAACTAATAATACATAAAACTTAACTGAATTGACCGATGCATAACCCATTCTTTTTTTATTTTTTTATTTTTGTGCTCTAATTTTAGTGGATGGAAATTATTTTTGCAAATAAATGTTTGTAAATTAAACAAATGGCCGAATCAGAAAAATTTGCAGCCTAAATTGGACCACTGTACATACATACATATTACTCTATATAATAATTGGGAAAAGGAGGAGCTTAAAGCCAAGTTCAATTATTTAGTTATAGGGGAACTTATTTTTAAAATTTATTACTCTATATAAGTGGGAAAAGGATGAGCTTAAGGTCAAGTTCATTATTTAATTATAGGAGAGCTTATTTTTAAAATTTATGAAAAAGGGAATAGAAGAGGAGCTTTGGACATGTTTTCGAATTTACAGAGAAATGAACATATTTTTTAAAATTACAAAAATGGAGTAGAAAAGGAGCTAAGGGTCAACTTTTAGAATTTACAGAGAGATGAACTTATTTTTTAAAATTACAAAAAAATTGTATTATAAATTATAATAATTAATTAGTTATAGATATAACTCAACAGGGGGTCTAAGGGTAGAATCTCCATAATTTAGAGGGTGTAAATATTTGGTTGTAAAAAATATAAGGTCTATCTTTAACTATAGGGTCCGTTTGGACATGAAGTTGAAATGTGAAAACCATCATTTGTGAAAATTATTAAAATTTTCTCAACTTTTATATAATCTTGCCAACTGACTAAATAATAATTCATAAACAATGTCTATATGTATTCTTAGACGTCGCATTAATAAATTACACATCTTTATTTTTCTTTTGTTAATAAATATTTACGATTACATATTATAATTACAAACTTTCAAAAATATTTAATCTTACGAAAATTTATTGGTCCACTCTCCACCCCACTCCATCTCACCCCGTGTACTCTCCAAAGTCCAATCTCTTTCTCTCACAACCCCACACACCCCCATAAAAAAAACTAAGTAATCAAATAATCAATTGACAAAATGAAACTTTTTCATTCGTATTAAATACACCCATAATAGAAAAATATCTCGTATAAGAATTAAGAGATTAGTATTTTTTTGTTGGAAGGACCATATCATATAGACCTATCCACCACGTGAGAGATATGGATATTTTTCATTAAAAGCAAAATATTTATGTCTTGAAACAATTACAAATGGATAAATCTAATTTTATGTGAGTAAAGAAGAAGCACCCAAATTTTCCTTCTTATCCTCTGCTCTAATTGCAGGACCAATAAAGCTGTGCAAACGGGACCATTAACGATTATGAATAAGTAAAACATGCCAATGAAGTACGATGGTTAGTTGAGTATATTTATATATTGAGAAGGGTATATCCATTCAATTTCGCATATTTTAAAAATATATTTTATTTTTTTGTGTTATGAATCGTTAAATTAGATTAATTGATAGGAGTCGCCAAGTAAACAGTAAAAATGTTTTTGTGCTAAAATATTAGTTACGATTTACGAACGTACTCACTTAAATCCACATAATTTAATGGTATACATATTTGTAAACAAATAATTAAAGCGGTGAGCAAGAGTAACATAGATGAGAAAATATCTACTCTTCTACCATGAACAATATGTTTGGATGGGAAGAAGAATAGGAGAAACAAACTATGAGCATTTCATTATTGTGAGAAGTTAGTTTACATTGCACTGTACATACATATATATAGCTAAGCTACAGTCTAACTAACTACTGTATCAACCTATCACAAATGTACAACTGTCACAGAATAACAGAATCACAGTAACAAAATTAGTTATATCTAATTACACTTATCAACTAACTATTCAGAACTGTTAGCCAACTAATCAGCATGGTTAAGTGACTCCTTTCTCAATACTCCTCCTCAAACTAGGTGTGGTGAAAACATTCAGAACACCAAGTTTGGATAGCAAAAAATCATGTTGTAATCTTCCCAGAGCTTTAGTCAATATATCTGCTTGCTGATCTTTAGTAGGAATGTACAATGTGCTGATCAGTCCTTGTTGAATTTTTTCTCTGATGAAGTGGCAATCGATCTCTATGTGATTGGTTCGTTCATGGAATACAGGGTTTGAAGCAATTTGAATTGTTGCTTTACTATCACAGAACACACCGACTGACTGTTTAATCTTAATGCCTAATTCCTTTAGCAAATTTGTTACCCAAACAATCTCAACTGTCAAGCAAGCCAAGCTTCTGTACTTTGCCTCGGCAGAGCTCCTTGAGACAGTGGCTTGTTTCTTGGATTTCCAAGAAATGAGAGATTCTCCTAATTTCAACAAGTACCCTGTTATAGATCTTCTGGTATTTGGACATGCAGCCCAATCAGCATCACAGAAACTAGTTAGACACATATCCTTTTGTGAAGACATGAGAATTTCCAAGCTTGGTTGATTCTTGATATACCTAAGGACCCTAAGAGCTGCTTGCCAGTGTTGGACTTTAGGTCTTTGCAGGAACTGACTCAAGGTTTGTACAGTGTAGGCAATATCCGGCCTAGTAATAGTCAAGTATAACAATTTACCAATCATTCGTTGATACTGAGAAACATCACGAAACAACTCCTCCTCACCACAGCTTTCTGCAGAAGCTGTAGTGAGTTTGATGTTGCACTCTAGAGGAGTAATGACTGGTTTGCCTGCAGTGACACCTGCTTCAGCCAATAATTCCAATGCATACTTTATTTGACTCATGAGAATGCCCTTTTTTGATCTGCTGAATTCAATCCCTAAAAAGAATTTCAACTCTCCAAGGTCTTTGATCTTGAACCATTTATGAAGAACCTCCTTAGTGTCTTGAATAAGTGTTGCATTGTTGCCTGTGATAAGAAGGTCATCAACATACACCAAGATGATAACCAAACCAGCACATTGTCTCTTAGTGAATAAGCAATAATCCAAATGACTTTGACTATATCCAAATTGCAATAATGCTTTTGTAAGTTTGAAATTCCACTACCTTGAGGCCTGCTTGAGGCAATAAAGGGATTTTACAAGTCTGCATACCACAGGTTGTGTGTGATCTGGTGCTACTGATAGTCCTTTAGGCAATTCCATGAACACTTCTTCTGTGAGATCACCTTGTAAGAAGGCATTGTAGACATCCATTTGATATAAACACCAATTTTCTGTGGCAGCTAATGCAACAATGGTCCTTATTGTCACCATTTTTACTACTGGTGAAAAAGTCTCCTGATAATCTATACCAACTGTTTGGCTGTAACCCTTTGCAACCAATCTGACCTTATACCTTTCCATTTCACCATTCATTTTGTATTTGATCTTAAAAACCCATTTGCACCCTATCACAGGCTTACCCTGTGGCCAAGGAACTAGGTTCCAAGTCCCATTGTCTGTAAGAACTTGAAGCTCCTGTTGCATTGCATCTATACACTTTGCATCTTGCACTGCTTCTTCATAAGAATTGGGCTCAGCAACAGCTGAAAACTTACTTAAACAAGCCATGTATTCAGGAGATAGACTTTGATAAGAGACATAGTTAGACAAGGAGTGAGGCTGTCGATCTTGTTGTACTGTCTTCTTAGTAGTAGTCACATAATCTTGATGCCAAGCTGGCTTGATCACAACTCTACTGGATTTCCTTATAATAGGAGGCATGATTACAGGTTTCTCAACATCATCCTGTGTCCTCTCACTAGTGCCTGCAGGCATGATTACAGGTTCCTCAACATCATCACGTGTCCTCTCATTAGAACCTGCAATGGCATTGTGCATCATTCTATCATCACTGTCGTCCTCTATCATGGTAGGTATTACTGGAATGTCAGGTGTAGGATTAGTTATGACATCTAACTCTAATAGCTGGGAAGTGTCAGGAAACAAATTTAGAGGAATCCTTGTGCAAGGACTTGAATGGGAATACTGATTCTTTGAACACCACATCCCTACTGACCAAGAAACTTTTATCAGCAACATGATAGAGAAGATAACCCTTTTGAGTAAGTGAATATCCCAGGAGAACACAAGCATCAGATCAGCCCTGGCAGAGAATTTATCTTTTCTCTAAAGTGTGGTAGCAAAACATAAGCAGCCAATGGTTCTGAGATGATCTAAGTTGGGTTTTTTCTTGTAAAATACTTCATAAAGGTGACTTTCCTTGTAAAGTAGAAGTAGGTAGTCTATTGATCAAGTACAAAGCAGATAACACACATTCCCCCCAAAACCTGATAGGTAGACCACTTTGAAATCTGATGGCCCTTGCTACTTCTAATACATGTCTATGTTTTCTTTCCACCACTCCATTTTGTTGTGGAGTGTGGGGACAACTACTTTGATGAATGATGCCCAAGGACTCAAATAATGTATTGCATTCAACATTGAGTAATTCACCTCCATTATCTGATCTAACAATCTTTACACAATGATCAAATTAAGTTTTAACCATTTGAAAGAAACACCTTAAGACTGTGAAAACATAAGATTTCAATTTAAGCAAATACAACTATGTGATTCTAGAACAATCATCAACTACAATTAGAAAGTACTTGTAACCAGCATAAGTATTAACCCTATATGGACCCCAAACATCAATGTGGAGCAAGTCAAATACAAAACTACTTCTAGTAGATGATACAGGAAATAAAAGTCTTGTTTGTTTAGCTAATGGACATACTAAGCAATCATTGACATGACTATCTGCAGTGGGCATCAATTTCCTCAAAGTAGAAAAAGAAGGGTGACCAAGTCTCCTATGCCATAGCAAGTGATCCTCCTTGGTGTTTTTGAAATTCATTAACTTTGCAGTAGTAGCTTCTGCATTATGTTCAACCTGAGATGTCACAGCTTTATTCAAGTGGCTTCCATCTTCAACACCTTTATTCAACAGAAAGTAAAGACCTCCAGTCTCCTTACCAATCCCCTTGACCTTCCCAGTTGAAAGGTCCTGGAAAACACAAAACTCAGGGAAAAAACTTATTGAGCAATGAAGTTGTCTAGTCAATTGAGACACAGAAAGTATATCATAATGGAAGTCAAGGACTACTAGAACATTGGTCAGTACAACACCATTACCCCAATTGTAACTACCAATATGGGATATTAAAGTAGTGTCACCATTAGGCAATTGTACATGTGTTTGATCACCTTGTTCTAAAGCTACTATATCAAATAGTTCATTTAGAGATGATGTAGTATGCTTTGTTGCACCAGAGTCCACTACCCAATGCTTTAGTTTAATGCCTATGGAAAACAAATTATTTTGTATCTGATTGATTAATAGCTAGAATATCATTGTTCTCCTTATTAAACATCCTGAGGAGCTGACTATATTGCTCTTGCGTGAATACAGGAGCTGCTGGTCTACTGCCACAATTATCCTCAATAACATTTACATGAGCCATCACATTTTCATTTCCATTGCTGCCATATCTTGCAGGTTCAGGTTTCTTCTAAATTTGTAGTCAGGTGGATATCTAACAACCCGATAACATGTATCTTTAGTGTGCCCTTTCATCTTGTAGACATCACATAGTAAAGTATAATCCCTCTTCTGTTTATAGAATGACTATTGTGGATTAGGTCTACCAACATACAATGTAGCTGAAGTGGAAGAACCAACATCACTTTCAAATGATGAACTACTACCAACAAATTGCCTTTGAGAGGTAGAAACACCTACATCCTTACCAGCATATAAAGCTGTAGGAATACCTAAATCTCCTCCTGAGTAAGAGCCTGCTGTGACTCTTTGGCTCTCATCAGAGATCACCATCGAGTAGACTTTGTTTACAAAGGGTAAGGGAATCATCATTAGGATTTGGCTACGAGCCTGGCTGTACGACTCATTCAATCCCATCAAAAAAGCAAATAGCTTCATGTACTGCAAATGACTAGCATACACTACTGATTTATCACATTCACATGAAGGTGGAGCTATGAGAGCATCAAATTCGTCCCAAAGAAGTCGTAATTGAGTGAAATAAGCAGAAACAGATAAGGTACCTTGTGTGATGGTGCAAATCTCGCGATGAAGCTGATAGCCTCGCGATCCATCCACTTTATCAAACCTCTCTTTCAGATCTTCCCACACAGTTGCAGCATCAGATGCATAGATGATACCACTCATCAACTCTTTCGAAATTGAGTTCAAAATTCATGACAGGACAAATGCATTGCACTTTTCCCATTGTTCTGCCAAAGCAGCAGCATAGTCACTCTTTTTACAGGTTCCGAAAACAAATCCTGCTTTGCTCTTGGCTCAAAGAGTTAAGAGCATCGATTGACTCCATAACAAATAATTCTCCACACCTGTGAGTTGGACTGTCGTCAACATAGATCCTGGAGAGTTAGACTGCATGAGATATAAGGGATGGTTGTGATTCTTCTCAACACCGTCAATTGTATCTGTGCTCACCATTTTCCCAGAAATTCAGATTGCGGAAGAAAAAACAGAGTATCACAAAGATGCAGTGAAGTGAGGATCAATCAATGGATGAATCAACTGGTGATTCGGAGCACTGATAATCCTTATTGTTTCTTCTTCTTGATTATGAAGCATGTTAGCTCTCATCGATCAGTTTTTATTTATGTATCTCAGATACATACAAACCACACTAGATACATGACATTGACATGATGAGAACTTGAGGATATCACTTCACTCTATAAAATAGAAGGCTTTATTAGTATAAACAAGTCACAACTCATATGCACAAGTGAAACATGACCAAGTCTTTATTATTCCTCTTATCTCTTTGTTTACTTGCTTTTGTTGCGTTTTCATCAACTTTCCCTTGCCAAAATGCTCGTAATTCTAATAGGCAAGTATTCGACACATTGGGTAGAGGAATTAATCCTCGTTCAAATTATCGCCTCGCTTCGTCTCTCGGAGGTGTCCTAAGTGGTCATGTATACCTAGGTCACATCCCAAATTTAGGTGCCTCTTGTCCAGACGACGTCTTCAAGTACAACTCCGATGGACAAAAAGGTACACCCCTTACATTTATTGAACATTTTTGTAGAGGACAACCACCTCGCATCTATGAAAACCAAGACATTAACATCCAGTTTGTTAACTGAATCTATAATTCTTTATCATGATAGAGGCCCAACCAACAAAAGGTGTGTGAGGCTCCATTAACTTTTTAACATATGGATAAGTGGTCATTTATCTACTTTAAAGCAAAAATGCTACCACTAACAAGAGAGAGAAAATATATTTACACAACAAATTAAGTTGAACAAATATTAAAAAATACAAGAGAAATAATTCGTGCATTTGTTGCTTTTCTTTTTTAGTTGTTAATATTATATTAATTTTGAGATTGCATTGCATATGTTATTATTATTGTAGTTTATGTTAGTTTGAAGAATTTTTATAAACCTAGAACAAAAATAACAAAAAGTAAAATAAATTTTATAATTAATCTCAATCCCATCAGAAATAATACATTTCACTAAATATATAATAATAAAATAAAAAATGATTGTGGATCCACATTTTATACTTGTTGAAAAATTAAATTTTGAATTTTCTTTCCTAATATTTTTATAAAATCAAAGGATGGTAAATCAAAAATACATAATTTAACGTTCAAACTGAATCTGTAATTTTTTATTTTTTAAAAAACATTTTTTCTGATGTTAGAAAAAGAAGTTACACCAATGTTGAAAAGAAATAAAGATTAATTTTTCAGATCTTGATTTTCTCTCTAAATCTAGTCATCTTTAACTTAAATAAATCATTATTTTAAAAAAATAACAAAAAAATAAAATATTTTTTTAAAATAAAATAAATTAAACATATTCCACAAAATTTTAAGTACTATTTTATCAAAAAAAAAAGAAGTAGAAAAGTAACGGTGATGAAAACAAAAATACAAATTATATTACGTAGAAAAAATACCATATCAAAATAAATTTGTCAAACCAACATATAACTACTTAACATATTCAATATAATCTCAAAATATTAAAACAAAGAAGAAGTAAACCCACGTTTTAATTTCTCTTACATATTTTATGTATGTTGAACTCAATTTATTGTGTAAATATACTTTCTCTCTTTTGTTAGTGGTAGCATTATAACTTTAAAATAGATATATGGCCCACTTATCCATGTGTCAAAAAGTTAATGGAGCCTACATCCACCTTTTGTTGGTTGTGCCTCTATCATGTTAAAAAATTTTCCAAACTAGATACGATTTTTTCTTTAAAGTAAAAGTATATATGAGTCCGAAACCAAAAGGGCAACAAATTTTTTCAAAAATTCCAAAAGGGCAACTCAATTAATTGTGAAACCAAAAGGGCAACAATTTTTAACACCGTGTAAATCAAATTTTCTAAAACGAGGTTCAAATTCCAATGAGCCTTACAAGGCTCAAATTCCGATGAGCCCTTGTAAGGCTCAACTGCCAATGAGCCTTACAAGGCTCAGCCGCCAATGAGCCTTGCAGGCTGTTATTTTTTTAAAAAAAACACTCGTTTTATTTTCTTGTTTGTTAAAAGTCTAATAATAATAATACATAGTTGTTGATATGATGCATAAAGATAGTTTAGACCTTATTGCTAGCCATTACTTGTGGCTTTTCAAATGAACTTAAACCCCAATAGTTTAGACCTTATTTACTACTTAGTTGATTTTTTTTTTTCAACTTTTTTTATGTGAAATTACAATTTGGTTTATTTACTTGCAGAATGATAAAATTCGGCCTTCTTTAGTCATACTTTATTTTGGTGGAAATGCCCTATTGACGAATATGTTGAAAACATGAGAAAAATTATACTACTTCATATCAAGGTAAAAAATAATAATATACTCTTTAAATAATTTATAGTAAACATGAACCATGCATATATTTATTGGTGACGGGAGGAACCAGGGGTGGCTCAACGTAATCGGAGGCCTAAAACGAAATCTTAATTAGAGGCCTAAAATCTAAATAAATTTCACATGCATTTATTTAAAATTTATTTTTCTTACATTTTTAAATGCAAAGTATTACTTAATATATTTTTTATATATAAATGATTTATTCAATTTCTTTTTCAATTATTAGTTTTAAATAAGATTTTATTAATTCAACGTTGAAAAATATTATTTTACTCAGGCAATCATTATATGAATTGTTAACATAGTTCTACAAGTAATAAGTTGACAAATTTCAAATAAATATAAGAGTTAGAACCATAGCTTTGATGAAGTTGATAATTTGGTTACCCCACATTTTACTATGGTTGTTGTAATGCTTGAAAATGTAAGAAGAAATGGAAAAAGAATTTACAATTCAATTTGTTCAACACTTTTCGACTATTAATTGATATTTTTGGCAAAATATTACTCTAACTTATCAACAATTTAAAGAAGAGATTGTAAAAGGAGTTAAAAAGGAAATTAATATGAGTATTAGTAGAGAGTGTAAGAAAATAAAACAATATTTTCTTGATTTTTTCTATTTGAATTGGGTTGAAGAGAATAAAATAATAATTTTAAATATATACTTTTTATCATAAATAATTAAT
>NW_006239330.1:479640-481264 GCF_000226075.1 Solanum tuberosum | reverse complement strand
CCCCCCCCCCAAAATTTAAGTTTGTTTTTAAAAAATATTTGCAACTTCAAAATTTCATTTTTTCACCCCTACCCTCGACCCCCCACCCCAAAAAAAAAAAATTAAGTTTGTTTTTAAAAAATATTTTCAATTTCAAAAATTATTTTCTACTCTAGTAAAAATAAAAGAATTTTTTCAAAAACATTTTTCATTCATAAATCAAACACAAAAAATCTTTTCCGAAAAATATTTTCTACTCACTAACCAAACATGAGAAAATAAGTCAAAAATCAACTTGTTTTCCAAGAAAACATTTTCTAGGAAAACATTTTCCTTCATACCAAACACACCCTATATGTCTTAGCTACTATGTTCTGTTGTAAAATAAACACCTGCTAAGGTATATCTATATTTTAGCATGGCTTTCTAAATAAATTATCCTCTTTATCTGGAGCGTTTGCTTACACACACAATATAGAAAAAATAGACTATTTAATAATGAAATAATATCACAAAAATATAAAATGTGTGAACAAATCACTACTAGAAATTTGATCTATTGTCACGGTTCATTTACCGTTGCAATAGACTTTCCTACCGTAGCCATAGGTCTAAGGACACGGTTAAGGCAACCGCTACAACAGATCGCGTAGCAATAGATCTATTGCTACGGTTAGGTGCGACAGTTCGCATAACTGTAGCCGTAGATAGACCTATTGCCACGGTTTTCACTTTAATTAATTGCCAACGGTTAGTGTCGTATTGGTACGATTATGAACCATCGGAAAAGAGTTTTATGCATCCGTTCTTTTGAGGCTATGGCTACAGTTTTTCTTTCGATTCAACAACCATTTCTTTCTATTGCGACAGTTGTTATAGGGTAATGCAACAATTTTAAACAATTATAAATGTTGCTCAATGGCTATTGCAACGGTTATTACAGGGTACTGCAACAATTCTTACTTTCTGCAACAGTTATTATTAAGCTATTGCAACGTATATATATATATATATATTATTGGTGCACTTTCACAAATATTATATTATTGAGCTATTGCAGTAATTTTATAACATAAAATACACATAAATCGTTCACGAGAAGAAATGTTCATTACCAAAATTATAATTCAAGATCCATGGTTGGCTAATATCAATAAAAGCAAAATATACAAATATTTTTTTACCATTCAAAAAAAGGTGAAACACATGCACCACACAGTTTTCAATCTTCAAAAATAAAAGATTTCTAGAACATCAATAAAGTTAATATCAACAATTCAGCTCCTTTGTCAAGTCTTCACTACTTCTTTCATCGCCTTCTTCGATTTCATCACCTACATACAATTAGAAAAAATATAAATAATTTAGCAATTTTTTCGCAAAAGCTTAATGGATCCACATTAGTCATATATTACAAAGTCATTACTCTATATCTAAGACGTACATATATAAACTCAATAAACTCAAATAACATTAAACAATATGGAGTATGGACTAATATAAAACTTTTCCGCAACTTCATTGCTGCCATAGATGCTTCAGCCTAGGGAGTTGGAAGTCTATAATCCCAAAATGAATGCATGTATCTCATCCCAACTGGAGACGGTGTAAAGAATACCATACATCCCCCTCCAACCAGAACAGC
>NW_006239330.1:472809-478947 GCF_000226075.1 Solanum tuberosum | reverse complement strand
CTTTTATGGAGTGCAGCGAGTGTACCAGCGAATTTGACTCGCCCTCAGCTCTAGCCAATCTCAGCATATCAGGTGTAAGGGTGAGCCATTCATTCGAGCTTGTTTTGGATTCTCTCGGTCATGACTTGATGTCTATAGCTTTCGGACACAAACTACTTATTTCATTTATTTCGGTGTCTTTGATACTCTTAGACTTTGTATTTAGAGATTAGATGTCCTTGATGTGATGACTTTCAGATTTTGGGGATAATATGTAATAGACTTTAGAGGTTTATTTGATTGGTTACTTTAATAAGTTTTGGAGCTTCCGCGTTATTGTTGTTATTCGTAGTTGAATTATTGGTATATGTTGGGGTTTAGATTCTTTGGTCCGCCCACTTAGGAGGTTAAGTGTGGGTGCCACTCATGACTCAATTTGGGTCGTGACAATACAATTAGAAAAAATATAAATAATTTAGCACTTTTTTCGCAAAAGCTTAATGGATCCACATTAGTCATATATTACAAAGTCATTACTCTATATCTAAGACGTACATATATAAACTCAAATAACATTAAACAATATGAAGTATGGACTAATCTAAAACTTTTCCGCAACTTCATTGATGTCATAGATGCTTCAGCCTAGGGAGTTGGAAGTCTATAAACCCAAAAGGAATGCATGTATCTCATCCCAATTGGAGACGGTGTAAAGAATATCATACATCACCCTCCAACCAGAACAACTACCTTCAGCTAGTTCTCTCTATTTTTTTACTAAACCAGAGAACAAAGGAACAAAAGAAATACGAAACTGGTCGCCATTCAGACTCATTAGCTCCAAGTTTCTAAAATCCACAAGTACGTTAGAAGATTTACTATAGCTTCCTGCAAGGTACAAATGAGCTACTTATTAAACTTTGTTTCCACTAGTCCACTTTGAGGCCATAAATAGTATCTTTTAGGATTCAAAACCTGCAACTTTGTGACATTTTGGGTACCTTTAATTCGATATATAGGAGAATATGACTTTTGGAGCATGTGATCTGCCTGAACCAAGCATTTCTCCAAAAATACCAGCTGCTGCAGCTAAAAATGAAACAAGTTTTACAAATTTGAATTTACAACCAAAGCTGTAATGGTTGTTGGGAACAACATTAGTATCTTTTTTCTTATTGTAATCGAGGACCAACAGCCTACCCAAGTTCATATTTGCTTCACAAGGATTACTGATTAGATTTTACTGAAAGCATAGTAAGTGATTATGACTACAACCAGACAAACTAATTAGCAATAGTTAATCTTCTGACCTTGTGGATTTTAGAAACTTGGAGCCAAGGAGTCTGAATGGTATACTTTTCAAATGTTCGACATGCTTGGCTCATACCTTACTGGTATCTGATAAGATGGGGTTTCCTAGAGTTCATCTGTCAATTTTCAGAAATTTACAGCAACAAGATCCTTGTGCAGTTCTATTGCTATTATGGAAGCTTTAATATAGACGGAATTTTTCTATCTGCAGTTTCTATAGTGCTGTTTCAGCACACTTTCACTACAAATAAGCTCCACAATTTAGCACATTACACTTCAAAATAAAAAAGTAGATGTAAGCACATTCACATTTTCATAGTACTTCAGCTTTAATGTCATATTTTAGCAAAAATTCTGCAGATTTTAGGACTCTAAAAACTTCACCAAAATAATCTGCAGAATTCAGCATAATTAAATACGCTAAACTTCACATTTGAACACTCTAAATTCACTAAAAAAATTCAGGTGTACTCATTTAAGGTAGCAGGAAATTAGTGCATTCTGATCCTCAAGTCTCTGAACTAAAACAGTCATAATATGAGGCAAGACTTCCTAACAAAGTCATTGAGATGAGCAACATATCTCCGAGACAGAAGACTTCTTGTCACCAGGAGAATCGCTTCACTAGTCTAGCAGATAATTATTTAGGAATTAACAGAAACACATAACAAATGCAGGATAAAAATTCTGTAGATTTCCAAATTTATGCTCAAGGTAGATAATATCTATGAATATGGCAATAAGACTATAAGATCTTCATCCAAGAGTGGAGAAACTTAAGGCCATCATCATGTAGTTCAAGCCAATAAGGAAAAAGATCTGGCTTTCTTTCTGCCTCATGTTTTTCTTTTTCTAGAATTTCTTTTTTGAAATGTAGGAAGATCAGCAGTGAAGTTTGAAATTGTGTAACATACTCGTGAAAATGAATTCAACAGACTGGAAAAAGCAATTAAGCCATGTAAATGATAGGTGTCAAACTGTAGAAGTACCTGCGCTCAAACCGTCTGATTATTGCTTCATCGAGGTCGAAAGGTCTATTGGTTGCAAAACTTCCTGTAGATATCAAATTACACATTGAAGCAAAAGGCAGAAACACCAAATGAGGACTGAATTAACAAACAAAAATCAAGTTGGATCAAATAGTAAAAGATACACGAAAATGCAAATAAGAGAATAAAAACTGGATATGCATAGTGTGAAAGGATGTTGTTGAAATGAATAGATCAACATTAATTTTTTCACACGAACACAAAGACATCATAAATTTAGTCAGCCTGACATTTGACGGGAAAAAAATACAGCTATCAAAGTTCAGCTATATCAACTTTTTACCAACTGAAAGGTTCTCTAAAGGAGATTGTGGTGATATTTTATCAAGTGCTGCACATACCGGGGCTTTTCATGCAGACAAAATCTCTCTATCCTTTTTTGTTGAAGGACTTGACTTTTCAGCCTCACCCTTACTCTCAGACGTGGGGTTCTCTGACTTTGATTCAGGCTTTAATCCAATATCATCCACCGCAGCATCCTATTTGTGATTGCAAAGAGATTAAAATCAATCCCATCTCAGTTAATTCCTCAATTTTCAACAGAAACACTAAAATGCAAAATAAACCTTGGACAATTCAGCATTCGCCTCCATTTTGAGGGAGTCTCTGCAACCACTCTTTCCGTCCTGAAAGACACCTAATCCTTGGGACAAACTGTACCAGGAACAGACAAGTACACACATGAAACATAAAGTGTGCAGATGGAAAAAAAAGAAGCTAATAACAACTGAAATTTTGGCATCTACCTGTTAGATGATATAAGGAGCTTCCCATTTCGTTATTCTGGATCCTTGATGTTCATCAAATGATGTGAGTAACAAAATTATCTCAACATTTAAGCTATGGCAAGGAGGAAAATGCGACACATTCTACAGCAACTGATGCCACACACAACACACATTAATCCCTCTGAATTAAGAGCCAATTGATCTAAAGTAAAATTTCCAGGGAACTAAGCACAAACCAAACTACTGGAAGATCAAGCCAAATAATTTCCAATATTGAAGAAAGGACAAAATATTTATGGGGGAAGCCAAAGCCAAAACTTAACAACAAATCAGTCCCATCCCACTTGAAAGCAATACTTCCAAGACCACATAAACTACTGATCCAGAGGCAATTAAATCAGGCATATAAAATGAGAAAATAGGTCAAGGATTAATGAAATAAGCAAAGAAATCACAAGAACTAGGTGGATAGTCGCAACTTCCCAGTTCTATGCTCTTTCAACTCATCGGAATTTGTTAAAGATGAAAGACGAAGCTCCACATATCACAAACAGGCATGAGAAAAATAATTACTCAAATTAATCCGGTAAGTAAAAGGAAGCAAGCACACAAGCTGAACTAGAGGAACAGTAAAGCAACCAGACAACTAGAAACCATGCTAACCAAACTTAAATAAAATCGATAGATAACTCCTTAAACATACTTGACTAAAACCATTCAAAGGAACTAGTGATTGAAGCCATATCACTCACTCACGAACAAAACAACAACAAACACAAGAGCATAGCTTATACCTCAAACAACTAAGGCACACTCAATTTGAAACCAAACAGTCCATCACTAGGCATCAACAGTAAATTAAAGAAGAAAAGAAGCATTTGAGCAAAGGAGAACAAAAGGTTACAGTAAGCTTCAGATTATCAAAACAAAATGTCGGCTAAAACGAGTTGAGGTCAAAAGGAGTTACCTTTTCGGGGCTGCGACACTAAGATGAGAACACAGAAAGGTTTCTAACAGATTCTTCTACAGTTCTACTTTACCAAGGGCTGGCTTCTTGTATCTTTTGTGTCTTTTGCAATACAAATAAATATTTGATAACTATACCCTCAAAGATTTTCCATCAAATTCATTTCAATAAAAACAAGGCAACTCTTAAACAATAAAGAGCGCATATTCAATAACAATCTAGCTTAGCTTAAAGTCATTAGGCACAGGTACAAAGCAATTATATTTTGGATCTCCCAAGTGAGCCTGCTTGCATATAGCACAGACAACCAGAAAGCATTAGTGTTTTCAATCTAGAACCAGAGCCTGACTCAACCCTAGATCCTCTTCAAGTTTAACCCTAAATACTCAACTGTAGCTTTAATTTTGATAGTCGGACACCCCACAATCAAATAGCTTCTCCATTGTAGGGAGAACATCGAGTCTGCGAAAAAGACATGCAAGTAAAAATATATGAAGACAACAAAAATGGCTTCTTTTCCTGTTTCACCATACGTCACAGAGTTAAACAGGGGAAGTGTATACACTACCTAGATTAGAACAAATAACATAGATTTAAGACTAACCCATATATTATTCTTTAAGATTTTTCAAAAATCATTCAATGGGGACTTAGAAATCATGAACTAGCAGAGAAAACTTAAAAATTATTCACCTTTATATGCAAGAATTTGTAGTCGAACCTTGCTGTCCAAGAGGACCAACGAGCTTCACCAAAAGCTTCGTTGTCCAAGAGATTCGTAGTCTAAGAGATTGTTGTTCGCTGTTGTTTTCCTCACCAAAAGGTTGCTGAAATTTCTGGAATAGTCGCTTTGATTGAAAATTTCTGGAATAGGGCTTCCTAGTCATTTTGTGGAGTATCCTCACTTCGCTGAAAATTTCTGGAATAGGGTTTTTTTCTTTTAGATTTTTTAATGAGAGAATATATTTGGCGCTTTGCAAAATTAATGGAGAGAAATATTATTTTGGGGAGAGAATATATTTTTAATGAGAGAATATATTTGAAGCACAAATGTTTTTCCTAAAATAATCGTTGCCATAGAGTCATCTATTGCAATGATTCTAAAATTTGTAGCCATAGAATTCTCTATAGGGACAGTTATAAGGATGATGCAACGGTTCATTTTGAGAATTGTTTTATTAGATTGAAGGATATTTGGCAACAGTTATAACCGTTGTAATAAGTGATCTATTGCTACGATTGTATGACCGTTGCTACATAAGCGTTGCAGTAAGTCAAATTTCTAGTAGTGAAAGTTCTACGTGAAGATTAAAAAAAAGAGGTACATAATATGTAGGATACTTATCTTAGTGGTGGTGGTTGAGGCGGCGAGGTTTGAAGAGAAAGAAGGAGGGTCGGGATGGGGGTTTCAAAGAAGGAGAATGAGGTGGAAGGTTCGAAGGAGAAGAAAAATGTCACGACCCGAGTCTACACCATGGACGTGGCCGGCACTCAAGAACCATTGTTGGTCCCCAAGCGAATCCTCATCCTGGCTGACTACAAGCGGAAGACTAACTTAAGCATGCAAAAACTTAAAACTGAATAAAAATTCATGAAACTGAAATACAAAGGTTTAACTCAAATGAAAAACTCTTAATAAAATAATATATTCAACTCGCCATAAAATAGGCACTTAAATCTTTAAAACATTTAATAAAATAACTGAATAAAACAAACTTCTCAACTATACTGACTATATGAAGCCTCTAACTGTTAAAAATGGAAGTCGGGACAAGACCCATGACATCTTGGCTAAACTGAAAAGTACATGAAATCCTTCGGAAACAAGGAGGCTCACCATAGCTAACTCGAACTCTCGGATGTATCAACGAAGCTCCTGTTGATGATCCTGAATACCTGTGTCTGCATCAAGAGAAGATGCAGGCCAAATGACTCAGCACGTGGAATGTATGAGCATGTAAGAGGAATTCTAAAACATAAACATAAACATAAACTTGAGACTTCATAAAAAGGAAACATACTTACCTCTTTTCAAACTCACTGAACTCAACTCAAGGAATACTCAAAGATACTCAAAACTACTCAAACTTACTCAACTCAAAAG
>NW_006239330.1:465123-471487 GCF_000226075.1 Solanum tuberosum | reverse complement strand
TTAAACGAACTCAAACGGGGCAACCGACGACAAACTGGATGGGGCAGGCGACCCTGGCGCTATGGGTGGCACGGGGTGCCAGCCCCTAAACTTTAGAGGAGGATTTGGGGCACTCTCGCTGGCGCATTGCGCCAGGCCCCAACCCAGAAAATGTGACAAATTGCTTTGCTCGTTTTCTCAACCTAACTCGCCTAGAATCGAACAATTTTTTCCCCAATCACTTAGAATCAATTACTTAACATAATTACACTCTAATCTACTCAATACAGACCTTAAAACACTCACTTTGATCTCAAGAAATCATCAAAAACCCAACACAACAAGATTTAGAAAGAACTCCAAGAACACCTATCAAGAACTCGTCAAGAACTCTAATCTTTCAACTTCAAGAATGAAATTTGCGTTGAACATAGCATGTTTGGCGTGTGGGTGAACAAACCCAACACTATGGAAGCTTACATACCTATAAGGGATTAAACCCATGGTGAAAAGGTGAAATAACCCAACACTATGGAAGCTTACATACCTCTTAGGGATTAAACCCATGGCGAAAATCCGTAACAAGACACAAGAATCTCGACGAACGCTTGATCCTCTCCTCTTTTCTCTTCTTCTTTTCTCTTCTTGAACTCTCAACTAAAACCTTAGGAGTATTTTAGGATTATAAAACTGAACCTAATAGGATTAGACCCTTAAAACCTTATTAAAAACGAATTAAATCTGATTTGGTAAGGAAAATACCATAATACCCCTCACTATTTTCGGCTAACTTTCCTTAACTAGACAACCTAACTTCAAAAGGTCATATCTCACTCATCCGACCTCGAAACTTAGCAAACTCGGCGGCGTTGGAAAGATAATTCAAAGTTCGTTCCTACGGTATCTTGTATCACATCTAACTCATCCTGTGCTAGGAGTTATGATCATTTCAAGTTGACCCAAAACTCATAACTTAAGCATTACTTGCAAAATTTCAGATTTTTGCTATTTCCAATTTAATTATTTTTCGAACTCAAGGTGCTACATCTAGTGAACTTAACACTTAAGAAATTTTTAATTCCTCGGTAAAATCCTACTCACAACGAAGGATGGTTCAAGTCTTAGTTCAAAAATTTTCTGGGGTATTACAAAAAAAATGATGCAAGTGGTGGTTGAGGGCGGGAGGGGTGGTGGGGTGTGAGTAAGATGAAAGGGTGGTAGGGTATGAGGAAGATGAAGAAAATAAAGATTATTGACTAAAAAGAAAAAAATTCGGGTCACTTATTCTTTTTCTCTTAAATTTTTTATATTTATGCACTGTTTGGATGTATTTTTATTTTTTTTTTGATTTGCACCGGGTGTCCGAGTCTCTTTGAGCCCCGACTAATCCCGGGGGTGCACAGGCCCTCGGCAAGGAGTTTCCCGCAAGTGCACCACGGTTAATTCAGGTTTTACCCAGTCCGATGGCCCTCAGAAATTGTTTGCACCCAGTGGGTTTCGAACTTGAGACCTTGAAAGGGAGCAAACCCCAAGGCTCAAGTCAATTGCCAGCAGGCCAACCCCTGAGGGTTTGCACTGTTTGGATGTATTTAAACTAACTTAAAAAGAGATTAGGAGGGTAAGCAATTAAGTTAAAATGTTAAAAGTAAGTTTTTATGCAAAGTTCAAAAGAATTTTTATGAATTTTTCTATAATATATATTAAAAAGGGTATACTTTAAAAATATTTGACTCTTAGATAAATATTCTGACTTGAGTTTTTTTTTTTTTTTTGATACAAGATAGTAGTACATTTCTTTTGTTATAATTTATGTGGTACAATTTAAATTTTAAGAGTCAGACAGTTTAATTTTGATTGTATATTTAGGCATGAAATCTTTAAGTTTTTTTAGAAAAATAAATTATATATATTTGAACACTACATAAAAAGTACTACAAGTAACAACAATTGATAATTCAAGATATTTAAAATATACATGAAAAAAATTACGATCAAAGAAATACTTGTTTGAATTCTTGAAATTCGAAAAATATCGCATAAATTATAACGGCGAGAATAAACAATTTTGGTAAAGAATTTATTATAATTGAATAACCATTTAAGCAATTTACTTGGAATAACGACAAAGCTAAAGAATAATATTCATAGAGATGACAATGGAACGGGGCGGGATTAGACATATGCGGGGTGGGGTGGGCGGGGCGGGCTAAAACTAATTTTTTTAAGGCCAAAGCAGGTGCGAGGTGGGGTGGGTTTGAAAGAACCCAGACCATTTATCTTTTTGAATTCTCATTTAGGTGTCTTTCTTGAGTCCCAAAAAAGAGAAACTTACTGATTAATAAACATTTTTATTATTTGAGTCTAAATCTGTTAATTATTATGTCAAATGTGATTTGATTAGTCAAAAACGTAAAGTTGTTGAGGTAATAAACAGGATGAAAATGGGTGATATTATTATTAAGGATAAGTAGTTAAAAGAATGTCATTAGATTTTTTTATTTTTTTTTAATTTGTAAAGGATCACATACATTCTGTGATTTTATTCAAGGACAAAAAGATCAACATCCATACTTAAAAGAACAATTTCAGTTAAAAATTTGTGCAAATAAGTCACTAGGATAATTTAGTTGTAGTTGAATTTTTTTACAGTTAAAAATTTGTGCAAATAAGTCACTAGGATAATTTGTGCAAATTAGTCTCTCCCTGAAATTCTCGCTCGCCACTCTTCCTCTCTCGCTCGCCAGTCTCTCCCTCGCTTCTCTCACTTTAAACAAACACAAATGTATAAATTGTGTTTCTGTTTGTATACAGCAAGAGAAAATTGTATATAAACATGCAAATACATATATCTTCGTCCTATATATTTATAATTATACAATACAAATCTTCCCCGACCCAGTTCTCTTGTAACATTTCGCAACTAGAAAGAACTACAAGGAAGTTTAAAATCTGGAAATAGTTATTTTGGGAAGAATTTAAAAATCTGGAAATTTGGTAAAGGTGTTAAAGTGAGTTTTTGGTCAAGTTCAAACGGCCAACGCCGCTGAGTTTGCGCGATTCTGAGTTCGTATGAGTGAGTTATGCCCTTTGGAAGATGGGCTATGCGATTAAGGAAAGTCTAATTCGGATTTTTGAAGGGTAGATTAGTCTTTTCCTTACCCAATTAATTTAATTCATTTTAGTGAATTAATTAAGGGTCAAATAAGAAGGAGATCAGTTTAGTCAATTGGAAATTCACGCTAGAGCTTGGAGAAAAGAGAAAAGAGGAGAAAAGAGAGGAAAAACTCAAGGTTCTTCAAGAACGATCGACATTGGTTGTGGATTCGTCAAAGAATTCATCTTACAAGGTATGTGAGTCTTTCATAGCATTGGGTTCATTCACCCACGCGCCAAACATGTTTAGTTCAGCGAAATTCGTCTTAAAAGAGTTTGAAAGTTGATGTTCTTGACATGTATTCTTGAATTTGAATGTCGTTCTTGAATTGGCTGAATTGAAGAGTTTCTAAGATCTTTACGTTGAGTTAGGTTCTTGAGTACATATGTTGGGTATCGGAATCTAAAATGAATTTGAGATCAATAGTCAAGTTTAGGCGAATTGGGGCTGTAAAACGGAGAAGGAAAAAGTTGAGTGTGATCTGGCACGCAAGTCCGCGTCGCGGACTTGCTCCCCCAGTGAACAAAAAGTTTCTCCGCGTCGCGGTTAAGACGCGGACTCCTCTGTCTCAAAATTTAATTTCACGAGTAATTATTTAAAATACCTCCGCGTCGCGGATTTGTTCCAAGACGGTGATTTCGTGACTTTTCTCGTGTTTAGCTATTTAAAATCATTCCTAAACATCATGAGATCTTTCCAATCACAAATCACATTCAATTCAAGGACCAATTACGAGTCAAGTCAAGAGTCAAGTTAAGAGAAATTCATAAAGTTTTTCCAAAAAGTCTTTTGCAAACGTTTTAACCTTGTTTTAACACTTAAATTTTGAGTTCAGTAAAGAGTAAAGTTGAAGTTCATTTCTTCAAAAGTATATGGGGGCTAAGTATTCCTAAAGAGATTTAAAATGTTTTCACATTTAATTAAGAACGGAAACTGAGATTTCCAAAGAGCCTTCGGGCTAGTTTTCAGAAAAGAGTAATCGCTTTCTAAATGAAGCAAGAGGGGTAACTTTGATTTCCAAGATAGCCTTTGAGCTAAGTTTTTGAGCACTAATCTCAAATCACAGAAGAAGTATGTTTTTAAACATAAGAGCTAATATTATTATATTTTTGGGAGCAGTATTCAACACCGATATGGGGGAGAGTTCAGACAACTCACAGCCCCATAAGCCATGTAACCATCATGGGTAGAAAAGGTTCATACTTTTTAGATGAATCNCGAGTTCATATTAACTCAAGTCTCCATAATCCATGTAGCCATCTTGGGTAGAAAAGGGTCATACTTTTTAGATGAATCCTTTTCGCCTAAACTAGTGGATCTACTTAGTAGTTCAGGTCCTATACCTGTGGCAAGGTATAGGATGCGCTGGCAGCGTGAAGGAGATCGTTGTATCATCACAATAGCTCTTATGTGATGGTTGTCGGTTAGAGAAACTCCCACATCAGTATTTTGTATTTTTATATACCTTAGTTTATTTGTATCTTTGCATACACACAGAGTTGACATCATGTTTTAAACAATTTTTTCTGTATATTGCACTTGTTTTAAATTGTTTTATATTGAAATGAGTTCAGTTATGTTGAGTTGAGTTGAGTTGAGCCAGGTAAGTTCTTTAGTTCCTTTCAGATTATTTTCAAGCCTATGTTGTTTTAGCATTCCAACTCGCATACTCGTACATTCAATGTACTGATGCCAGTTGGCCTGCATCGTATTATGATGCAGACGCAAGTAACTAGGATCGACATCCGGCGCACCGTTGATCCAGTTGAGCACTTCAGAGTCAGTGGTGAGCCTCCTTGCATTCTGAAGGACTTCTTTATTGCTTTTGGTTCTTTTTAATATTTCATTTGGTTGGATGATCGGGGTCCTGTCCCGACATCCATCTCAGTTGTTTTAGAGGCCTCACAGACAGTCATATGTTATTTTTTTAGTCTTTTCATTGTCATTATTCCATGTTGAGACTTGAGTTTACCTTATGGCCAGTTGAATGTTTTTATAACATTCTAGTTTATTATATAAACTTATTTTTGTCGAGTTTAAGTCTTCCGTTGAGTAAGTAAGCTAGACCCGAGGTTCGCTTGGGCCAACAATGGTTCTCGAGTGCCAGTCCCGCTAGGGTGTAAGCCGGGGCGTGACAAACTTGGTATCAGAGCGTAGAGTTCAAGATTCCTAGGGAGTCTATGAAGTCGTGTCTGTAGAGTCTTATTTATCGGTTTGAAGTGCACAACATCTATAATTAGGAGGCTACAATATTTAGGAATTCCTTCACTTCTTTCATATTCATTTCGTGCGTTAGAGTTTATCTCTAAAAAGTTTCTTTCTAACTCGTGCTTATGCGTAACCATCTGTGAGTTGGACTGTTTTGAGAGCTCTTTCATAGGGTGTTTCTTTCCCCGTGATATAAGAGAAACAGAAAGATGGTTGATGAAATGAGGAGCATGATGGGTTTATTCGTAGTTGGGTTGACTCGCCTGTCAAGTAAGGAAGGTAAGGCAGTCATACTAATAGGTTACATGGGCATAGCAAGGCTGATAATCCATGTGCAACAAGTTGAGAAGGACCAACTGAAGGATAGAGAAGAGTTTGAGAATAAAAGGGATAAGACATCAGGGAATGAATTTGGATAGCAAAAGAGTAATGTGAATCGGTCTTTTTTCCAACATAAGTAGAAAGGACCTGCTTCATTATCTGCTAGTGAACTTGCACCCAAAAACAAATGTGAGTACAATAGTCAGAATTTTCAGAACTTTAGAGTTAGACTTGCGCATTCGCAAGGTAGTAAGGCACAAGGGGGTACTAAGAGTCATGTATTTGCTAAGTGTGGTAGGAGCCACTCAAGGGTGTGTTGTGATGACTCTACTAGTTGCTTCAAGTGTGGCCAGAATGGTCATTTTATGAGAGAGTGTATCGTAAGAGCAGACAGACTAATGGTAATGGGGGCATTAGAGCCCAATCTTCTTCAGTTGCTCTACCAGATAGAGCTGCATCTAGATGAGCTACTTCAAGGGTAGGCAGAGAACAAAACCATCTTTATGCTATTGCTAGTCGCCAAGAGCAAAAAGATTTGCCAGATGTTGTCACTGGTATGATCCAAGTATTCAATTTTGATGTTTTTCCTAAGCAACTTCTTGAGCCCTTCAGTGTTTCTAAACCTGTTGGTGAGTCTATTTTAGCAGAGATTCTATTTGTTCCGTTTCCGTCAATCACAAGAGTACCATGGCTGATTTAGTT